>NW_022196897.1:31424319-31498522 GCF_008632895.1 Mastomys coucha | reverse complement strand
TCCACCTGCCTCTGCCTCCCAAGTGCTGGGACTAAAGGCGTGCGCCACCACCGCCCGGCGATTTATGCAGTTCTTATAGACAAAAGTTCCTTATATATATTTTTTGAACTTTATAACTTCTAGACTTATAACAATACTGTCCTGATAGTATCAAATTTCTTCTCATGGAGACATGAATATACTTCTGAGTACAATATAAACTGAAAAATCTTCAGAATGGCTTTGTGGAATTTATCATATCATGAGTATTTTTTTTAAAGATTTATTGATTTTATTGTATGTATGTGAGTATACTGTCACTGTCTTCAGACACACCAGAAAAGGGCATCGGATCCCATCACAGATGGTTGTAAGCCATCATGTGGTTGCTGGGATTTGAACTCAGGACTTCTGGAAGAATTGTCAGTGCTCTTAACCTCTGAGCCATATCTCCAGCCCTATCATGAGTATTTTTAATGAAGCCCAATAAGACACAGAGAGAGGGTTGAGATGGAGAGCAAATGTTAAGTTTTCCTTCCTCCTTAAGACCATCTTACCACAAAGTATGTAATCTTATAAGGAGAAATAAATAGTTACATGAAATAATAAATTAGTATCTCCATAGTAATTTTAGGATGGTTTTCATATAAAACCAATTTTAACCATTTTCAAGGATAATGAGATTTTGTTTTTGAAGAAAAACATTGTTTTTGTGCTCATTAGAATATGAAGTTCCTCAGTAAAATCTGTAAGACTTACAGAACCTAGGAAATAGAGAAGAAAAGGTCCCCGGTTGTTTCAGTGGTGGAACACAGAGAAGGCACAAACTTTCATATCACTGTCAGAGACATGCTTTTTAACAAACGTTGAAATTTAACTTATTATAGCAATCAAGATATAAATTCATTTAAAATGGGGTTCGTTATTGAAGTGAAAATAAATAAATCTGCATTACTTGTGCAAGTAAAATATGTTTTCATATACCTCTGGTCATTTTTAAGTCATAAGTGAAACTGAGGGAAACAATAATAATTAAGAAAGCTAGTGGCAGTGCTGTTAATATCACCACTAGGATACAGTCCTAGGATAATAAGTGTTTATTTTCAGGAGTATCTTCAAAAAACTCAGCCACAACTTAATAACTCAAAGTTTATGCTGAGTGGTAAGCTCCTATAGAATTCAAGAGATCTTAGTATTTGATCATCTTTACAAATATCTTTCCAAGAATCAAGACACTGAGAAAGCATACATTTACTAGGACAGAGAAATTGAGGCCTAGAAATGTAACAGAGTTTCGCAACAACACACAGTAATTTGCTTAGCTAGGGCTGAAATTTGCATTATTTGAGTCTGGAATCATTTGCTGTCTTGTACTTGACCTCTGGATGTTGTTGTGGACATAGGAAAAGCAATGATCCTGCACATAAGGTAATCATGTCGTTATGCCAATGTAAGTGATATTTAATATGCATAAAGGTATTTACATAAAGGTCTGGTTCTCTAAGTAAATAGAAATGTCAAAGAACAAGAAGAAGAGAAGTGGGAGGCAGGGTGGAAGGGGAGGCAGGAGGAAGGTGAAATGTACTATTTGGCCACTACAGTCCTTAAAGGAGATGTGTAACAGTAAAGGGGAGCCACTCTTGTTTCCAACATAAATAACAGAAGCACTTTGGAAAATAATAGACTAAATGGTAGCATCATTTTCCACCTTTTGGAGTAAAAGGAAATTAATAAAGCCTTAGACATACATGCCTCTTAAGGAACTGGTCAGAAATCAAAGCTAGGGAGGAGAAGACAGGAAATAAACACTCACTGCAGATAGGTGGGCTCTCAGGCCTCATAAATAGACTTTGATGAATTGATCGTGTTTCAACAATAGTTGATGCTTTCACCGCTTCCTCTCACCCTCTCTCTACCATCGATCTAAGTGTCCGAGGAGTACAGAATGACCACTTTCATTGGCTGGCTTTCATAAGTGGTGACTGGGTGCACAGATAAACAGGTGTTTCTCAAGTTTCTTCTGAATAACTGGCAGCAATTGTCAAACAAATAAAATTGCTCTGCATAGTGGGCAATGCCCTCCTTGACCCTTTATCGCCCGCCCCTCCTCTTTAAAAGTCACGTTGGAAGCCACCAGAGTCTTTCCATGGTGTGTCCACAAATAATTATGTCATTCCTCTGAGGAACCTCATTTCTTTTTCATGGAAACATACAAAAAGTTTTACAGTTTTATTACCTTATGCCATAATTTGGAAAAAAAGTTATCCTCTCACTTTTCTAACTTGAGAAGTTTACATAATTTATTTTTTTATATCTCCATGTAAACATTATAGGAGGAAGCAATTCTTACAGGAGTATATACTAGAGCATTTTCTACCTTACTTTGCTCATGTCTGCATTTAGAAGACAATACAGAAAACATACTTATGAGAATCTGGAGTTTCCAGTATTTTCTAAAAGGTCAAAATTAAAATTATAGATAGTAAAGGTAAAGAAAAATATGTCATTATCAAAATCTTAAAATAATAATTTACAATGACCTAATTTAGAATTCCCTAGAAATAAGAAGGAGTAAGAGAAGTTATACACACAAACTGGCCCCTGTAATACACTGGGGTCATTTTCGTAGACAGGGAAACATATACACATAGGCCACTTTCAGCAACGTGAATGACTTAGTATTAACTATAATGAGACATGTCAAAAAATTACTCTAGTCTATGGCTGCAGGGGTAAGAAAATGCCATCTTAACACTTTGATTTTTGTTTCATTAACATTTAGGAATAATAGTTTCTGAACTCATAAATAATCAAGTACATTTTTTAGTTTGGAAATTCCTCAGCGAGTTGAAGCACAACAAAATGACAAAGATCCATTCACAACATGATGTGGCTATCACAGTAGAACAGTGTTCCAGAGAAATAGTGTGCATTGGACGACTGTCAGAATTTGCATAACTTACTCTGCATGAATTAACTATGAAACATAAAATTCGACTTTGACTTAAATACACATGGAATTTTCTAGGCGTTGCAATTTTCTAGGCATTGCAATCATGACATCACAGTAATGGCTAAGTCATCAACAAAACCAGAAAAAACATGGCTAAGACCCATGGCCATCATGTCTTAGTACATGGGTCGAGAAGTGCAGTGCTGTTAGGAAACACAACGAAAACAGAATCTTGGGACCAAACAAATTAGGCTACTGTACAACAGTGTGTTTAGGAATCTTTGAGATGGACACTTGCCATTGGGGTCCACAATGACCACTCCGATACATCAGGTGGATGGACTGAGCTCACTGAGAAAATACAGAGATGTTGGGTTCTCTAAGGTTCCTAACTGTCCAGAAATTCAGAGTCTGATATTTAACATCTGTCCTATTGATTTTTATTATTTATCTTCTGATCAAAATTTCAAGTGGTGCCAAAAAAAAAAAAAAATATCACTAAGTCAAAAGGACTTGGTGGGGGTATCTTTGTTTCTCTCCCAAAGCCCAAAAGTTATACTCAACTGCAGCACAAAGAGTAAAGAGGTTGTTATTCATATTAACTACATTTACATTCCTAACGCAACATCCAGAGAGCTAATAGTGGGGTTATTAACATAACAAACGTAAATGTTCTATATAAATAATACTGTTTCAGGCCAGCAACCGCTCATCTGACAGCATTTAGGCACAGGCTCAACATCTGTTTATGAACACTTTGCCTAATGATATCATCAGATATCATTAAGTGCGGCAGAATACAGCATAGAGGCAGGTGCAGCTGCCTTCACAACCCATCACAGAGAAAGAAAAGAGCTGCGTTCCCCATCCGAAAACCCATCATTAGGACAATTTTCTTCGACAAACCAGCCCTGTGATTTCAATCTGTATATCACCTGTAATTGTAGTTTTTAGCAAGAAGCTGATTCTATACATTTAGCGACGAATCACGTTGATGGCCTGAATACTGGAAACACATTTGTGGTACCAGCTGCGGCAGCTTTTTTTAGAGCCTGTGTTAACAAAATACTGCTAACAAGGCAAGGCTTGGAGTGCGGCTTTGTTTCTCTTTCTTGTTCATAGTGTTTAGATGTGCATAATTATGGAAATTAGCAATTGATTGCTTCTCAATAATAATTGATTACTGGTCACTGAACTCTGCTGCAGCAGTTTCCTGGAGGTGAGGAGACGAGATAAGTGAATTCCTTCCAGTTCCAGCCTGACAGAAAGAAAGACCAAAAGAACTCTCGATTGTACATCAGTTTCCATGATAAACAGACCAAAGGGATAATAGAATATCCCAGAATCTAGTTTGCCCTGAAGCAAATTGTAGAGATCATAGCAAGCCTGCAGAATTCTCCCAGTGGACCATGTAAGAAACATACATCATTTTTATATATGTCAGTCGGTCTTTGATTTGAAAATATTTCTACCCATTTAATTTATCTCTTTCAGCCAGTTTTCTTAAATTGTACAATTTAAGGGTTATATCAAAAAAATGAATACCAATTTTCTACACCTCTCAAATTGAAACAAACTGACAAAATAATGTGAAGACTCTTTTTGCAAAGGGGTATAAATTCAGAAGCCTATCATGTCAGACAGATACCGAGCACTTCAAAATGACTCTCCTCATTTTGATCTGCTGTATATCCATCAACATTTTGGTCAGTGCCGACTGACTTGTTCAGTATAGAGTACCGTACTGTGCCTTGCCGCAGCTCACATTTCAAGGAAAACGCATGTATTTCTTGGCTTACTCAGTACTATCAATTTGAACACAACATATCCAATTCCAATTTGCTGCAGTACATGGAAGCCTCACAGACAATAAAGAACCCGAGCTGTTTGTTACATGGGAAACCCCGTGACTCATGGTGTTTCAAAGATGTGAGGATCAGAAGGGAGACAACAGCAACGACGACAGAAAAAGCTCTTTATTTGAGAAGAGTAAATTGTTAAATGATGCCTGCCCGTGTGTGTGTGTGTGTGTGTGTGTGTGTGTGTGTGTGCATGTGTATGTGTATGCGTGTGTATGTGAATTTACACAAGACACGGCTGCATTGTGACAATCAACTTTACAACCCGATTCATGAAAAAAAATGCAGCTTGGTTAAGTCAGTATGCTTGATTTCAATAGTGTTTTTATCCCAAAATGGGTAACAGATTGTACAATCATGACTCAAAAAAATATATGCACAAGTTATAAGAATTAGGCAACAGTTTGAGAATAACGCTGAAATTCTTCTCTCTGCCCATAGAAAGATTTCTCACATAACGAGCAGGTGCAGTTTCCAGAGACCTCTGTCCCTGAGATGGCCAAACCTACTGTTTGTTGCTTCCCCGGCAGCAACACAAGATAATATGGTGATAAAACTCTTGACTAGAGATGAAAATGCCACATTGCATGTCTGTATAATTCTAATCTCTTTGCACCGTCCGTTAACAAAAATTTATAGCCCTGTCTTCCCAGCTCCTCGGTAAGTTAACATTTCTACATTGAAGAATATGATTTTGAATTTTGCACTACTTCATAACCAAAACCTTTAAAAAAATAGAATTTAGGCACTGCGGGTGAGTCTGTGTGCACACACACGCCATTATGTTCGTGCCAAAAGCATTTTAAAAAAAAATACAGACAGATCCTCTGTAATATATCTCTGGGTTTATTATCAGCATGACATTTTAATGCCTATTATTAAAATTGTATTTTAGGGGTTGGGGTGGGGTTCAGGTGGAAGAGTACTTTGGAATATTAGAAGAAGTTGCACATAAAATGATTTTGGTAACCTAGGGATGTCCTTGACACATGTTGGCACTGCAGAGTGTATCTGCTTAAAGAGACATATGGCTTCAATGGCAGAAGTCAGAATTTGAAGGGTATTAGGAAAACCATGTGGGGCAAGCTTGAACTGATGCTGGCTGTTCTCTGACTTCACATTCTCAAAAACCCATACAGTAAATACACCGACTGAGTAATACTTTCCAGCTTTGAGAGTACTTTTAAAAAATCACATTAATAGGAAATGAGGTTTAAAATGAAACTGCTTGCTAATAATGCTGGGAGACTTTAATGTAAAGCTAAAAAAGAAAGGTAAATCTTGCTGGGTAGAAAAGCAGCTGCTGTGCTTTGGTGTTGCTGAATACTGAGTCGCCGAAGTCAGGAAGCCTTTCTGAGAAAATCAGGTGTCAAGTCAGTTGACTTTTCTGTGTACCTCTCAGCTCTGCAGAGCAGCCCCTCACCTGTTCTAACTCCAGCCTCAGCAAATCCTACTGGCCACTCCCCAGCTCTTGGGATGTACCTATTCATCTGCTTACTGTTAGTTCCCCCACCCTTTACTTAGGGGTTAACCTCACAGAACCACCCTAGTTGATGCTCTCTATTCCTGTTCTCCTGACCCTCATAAAAAGAGGGCCACTTATACACCATAGTTCTGCAGGAGGTCCTTGACAGTACCCTGGGATAACTAATGTACTGTCAATATGTGAGACCCCTGTCAAAGTTTCTATGAAATACCATTTTATTGTAAAGACAAATGAAATGTCTCACATGGTGTTAATGGTGTTTTATTTAATCTGGACAGAGTGGAATTGTATCTCACAAAAGAAAACTAGCTTCGTGCTTCTTCTTACTCTTACTCTTTCCTATGCTGCTACCTAAATTTTTCCTTAAGAATATAGTTTTATAGCTCAGAACTTTAAAAAAATGAAACCAATCCCCATAACATTAAAACGTGCCAGGTACCTTACACGCAGATATTAATTGTGAGACAACTTCCAACAAATTTTCATACTTTGTAATACAATAGTAATACTTAGCTTCAAAAGAAATAATTCCAAATCATCTATGCTATTTTTGAGTCAGGATAAGGTGTCACTCACTCTCAAGGGAGCATCAGAGACACAACCTTCTGTTTGTGAATTAATTCCTGTAGAGATGCAGTGAGACAGTGAGGGGAGATGCTATCAGAAGGAACTCAGAGGGAGTGCTTTTCCAAACCTATGTATATCAAAGACTCCCCCATGCCTGAATGGCAATCTGTTTTTATGTAAGTTTGTTTTTGTATGTAGTGGGGAACACTGATATTTAAATTTGCATGAACTACTTTCCATAATGAATTAAAAGTACATAGCTAAACTTGATTTGCAGCTAATCAATGTTGGCAGACAACAAAAAGTCAAAAACCGTTTTTGTTTTTCAAGTGAAAAACTTCTGTTGAAGGCAATTGAAGAGTTTCAGAGGAGATAGCTTAGTAGGAATGCCCAGGGTCAGGGTAATAACAGGAATGGGTGCTGAAAAGCTCCTCAATTTTAATGTTCTAAAATATTGGGTAAATTCTTCTCTTTCCCATTAAAATGACTCTGTCACTTGAGGCTATTTATTTTCATTATCTATCAATATTTCTAGCAAAGCTTGAAAATTCACCAAATTGTAGGTCAAAAGTAACTCAAACAATTCTCTCATTAACTCAACCAATTTACATCTCTACCACCTCTCCACTTTTCTTCCAGGGCAAACTCTGCATGGCTGCTGTTCTACAGAAACTCTTCAAAGATGGCTTACATTCCAGTACCAGTCTAAACCTCCGTCTGCATGCACAGATGGACTTAGGAATCCAGCCTCTACCAGTTTTCTCATCTTCCTTTGCTGATCTTTCTCTGACATTTCCTGGTCACTTTATTTCCTGCCAAACTGCCCTCAAGAGCAGCTGGCCTTATCTATTTCAGAACTGATGGCTCCTTTTTAATACACTTCCTTAGACTCTCTTAGGTCCTATCCTCCCTCCAAATGATCTCAGTGCTTCATTTCTGCATGAGAAACTTCTATTCATGCAGCAAAACTTGATTTGATATGACTTTGCACATAAACACTTTACAAGTGTGGGCTTCTCACCATTGTTTCCATAGCATGAGAAGAAGTCTTATCACACTGACAATCATACTGTTTTTACTCCACAAGTACTTGTCAAGCTTCCACTAAGTTAATGAAGCTGTAGCTCCATAAAGCAGTAGGAAGCTCTGAGTTTGACTCAGGAATTTTACGATAGCTTGTGTTGCATGCTAGATAGTGAGGATACACTACCAAAAATAAATAAATAATAAATAAATAAATAACAAAACTTTCTAATCTAATGGAATAGATCTTCAGATTACAAAATTAAAAAAAAACTGTTTATGTATGTATATAATTTACTACATAATTTCTCTAGGTAAATTTAATTTCAAAGGAAAAATATTAAAACAAGGAAAGAAAATGTATGTTACTGGAGATAAGATTGTTGATGTGTGGATGGATACCAGCTCACTGACATGTTTTAAGCATCCTTTACAGACCATATCTTTGCATTGGGTCTTACACAGTTGACTTGAGGATTATTTCTCGGAGCTTTTCACTTCCTTGTCTCACCTATAACTGAGCATAGTGTCTGACCCAAGGAAAGAAGTAAATGGATGGACTCTAGGTATAAAAAGGAATAGTTTTATGCATACTTAAAGGCTATATGCAGGATGATAGGATTTTCTTGGTATTGTATTGTTCAACATTACACCACGTGGGGCTCGCAGTCTTTAAATGCAATTACAACATCGGTCATCGTGTGTCTACAGGAATCTCCTTTGAGAAGTCGAACCACTCTATTGCTATACATAAAGAAATAATCGCAGCACCTTCTCATTAAAATCCTTTTATCAAGACTTTATGAACAGAAAGCTAAATCATCTCTCATGTTTAAGGCATTTTCTTATTAAACATTGTACTGTTAAGTGAACATTATTTCCTTCCAATGACTTCCCAGTACTGCATTTCTAGACATAAAACCTTCTCATACAAGTACACTTTACTATAACATAACACTTTGATTTCCATGAAAAATTCAGCAAGTGTTACTGATGTCTCTAGTATGGTTTGGGAGTTTCACAAATTTGCACATTAGCACAATTGTTTTTTGCTTCCATTATTGACACTGCACTGGAAAGGAGATTCTGCACTGGGAAGGACAGAGCACACAGTGAGTCGCTCAGATTTGAAAACAAGAGCATTGAGTTGGCAGAATTCTGTCATAACATGTGCATTGGACAGAACACATGGAATGGATTTACACTTATTTTTAAGTAGGAAAACTATTTTTAATATTCAAAACGTCATCAGGCTAAAAGCAATTTACATTTTAGTTTTTGTTACTTTATCCAATTCTAACCTTTGAATAATTATAATAATTGTTCTTGCAAACTTGATATAATTTGGATTCCCCAATTTTATTGAATAAGTAGAACAAAGAAAAATATGTAATATGTCTTTGCTGAGAAGTCAAGAAGAGACATTCTATAGGCTGTTATTTAGCATTGGTGCAGAAGAAGCAAGACATTTTGAAACTGAAATGCATGACAAAACTAGAGCACAGCCAAGCTGCAAAGGACACAGGAGGATATGAGATCTAAGGTGGAATCAGATGATGTATAGCTTAGAAAATATTCAGAAAATATATTAACTATGTGTTTGTAGTTGTTACTTATGCTAGAGAGAATGTCATGAGTTGCCTAACTTTTATTTACATGTACATGTTCTGTGTATGTGTATGTATGTGTGTGTGTGTGTGTGTGTGTGTGTGTGTGTGTGTGTGTGTGTGTGTGTGTGATGGTCAAAGGACAGCTTTTTAGAGCTAGTTCTCTCCTCACACCATGTGGGACCTGAAGAACAAATTGAAGTCACCAGTCTGGGTGGCAACTACCTTTACCCAGTAAACAATCTTTTTGGTCCACCAAAATTTTCTGAAAGTCTTTATTTTATTTTATTTAATTTTTCTTTTGCTGATATCACCTCTAGTCCAATGACAGTATTTCTGATGTTTCCTTAACTGTAGTCAACAGTGTGAAAAGTATTAATTAAGTACAAAATTTTATGTAAGCTGTATTTAGTAAGTAGCTATTATCCAGGCTTTTTACAAGACAGTAAAGTTGAAAGAAAGAGTGGGGATTCTCCCTCCTTCAGTGAACTCCCCATAGAAAGGTGTAAGTGTAAAGAAATTGTGTTTAATGTAGGGTGTGGCAGAACTATGGAGACAGAATTCATAGACACTTATATGTTGCAGTAAGGGCTCTTCTGTGTCATAATAGAAAACAAATATGCAAAGGATAACATAGCATCAAAGAATAATGCAGTAAAAGCAGCCAACACATTCTGCATGAAGAAATGGATGATGAACAAACACTAGAGCATCCTGACTTCTTATTGCATCAGAATCTAGTTTGTGTAATCACAGCTTTTCATTGAATGTTTAGCACTGCCCATTAAAATGTCTGCAAGACAGAAAAAGAAGAATACTTTTTTAACAAATCGCTTCTTCAAGTGCCCCCCCAGCCTCTATCATGTGAATGTCCTGTGAATAGAGGGGGTTCCTTGCCATCAAAGTGACTTTAGAATTGAAGTCTATCGGTAGGTGCTGTCGAGTGGCCCTAGCCACTACTTACTCTGAACCTACTTGGAGTTCTCAAACATAGAGACTGCTAAATATATGATTTACAGCTTCTATCGTGAGACAGACCTAATTATTTTAAAAAATTTAAAAAGAAAATAAGTACCAATAAAATGGAGGGACTTATAAGCTCTAATAGTGAGTACTTAAACACAGAAAACCATCAAAAATCTTTTCCCAATTCTATACTAATAAGTCACGTATGCAGCAAACATCTAGAGTGCCCTATCCATTCAGCTAAAAATGCCAGAAATGTTCCCTTAAAATTCAGCTTTTTTTGACCTTCATTTCTATTCCTCCTTCATCATTGCTTTCCTCTTGCTATGGCTGTTATATTTTTGGTTCCTCACCCTGCAAGGCTTCCAATCTGTCTTGGTTTCATTTGCTCCTGCAGCTTAATATATTATTGCAATGATCGACATCCAAGTGTTGACAATCCATTAGCCAACTCCTAGCCAAACAGAACACTCTTCCCTATCTGGGTTTAAGAAATGTCTTACTTTGTTAAAAGCTTGTTTGAATATCTTTGTTTCTGCTATATATTGTTTTTTATGTGTGAGTTTTAAAATCATCATCATTTTCAAAAAAGAGGAGTGCCTTTGGGTAAGTTAGTGCCTTGGTTAGTTTTCTGTCAAGAGTTTTTTTGACAAGAGTTTGAGTTATCTAGAAACACAGAATCTCATATGAGAAAAAATGCCTCTGTCTGCCAGGTCTGTAGTAAATCTGTAGGGCATTTTCTTGATTAATGATTTGGTGGGGAGGGTTTAGCACACTGTGGGTGGTGCCACCATTGACAGGTGGTCCTGGGTGGCATATGCCACAGGAACCCACAGGAAACAAGCCAGGAGCAGGGTTTCTTCATGACTTTTTCTTTAGTTTCTGCCTCAAGTTCCTGTCATGATTTCCCTTCATGTTGGATGATAAGGTGAAGTAAATTCTTCTCCCTAAGTTGCTTTTGGTCATGGTGTTTTATCACAGCAATAGAAACCAAGAAAATGAGTTTCAGATGTTTAAAACTCAGCATGAGTTGCTGAAAGATGATCCAAGTTGACTTACAGGCCACCTAAAACTTGAATGTGAGGACCTCAAATCTTCTCTAGGGAGTTTAGTGTCATAAGTGAGGAACAGAATTATCTTCAATAACCAAAACAAACAAACAGAGAAACCAAATTAGAAAAATGGTGCTGAGTAACAGTAAGCTAAATTTTAAAGTCTGTCATGACTTCATGGCTTTATACATAATATCAAATAATTCACTCATAATCATCAGTAATGAAAACATAGACACCAACATCTATCAAGATAGAATATAAGATAATCTGCATGGAATAGACAGAGGTCTGGCATACAGAGGAATGGCTTTGATAGTCCTGTGGCCTAAAAATATAACTATAGACTTCTCTCAAGGCCGTCAGAATGGTCAGGAGCATAGGAGCAGTGGTCTTCAGAGACAAAGCAAATGAAGATAAAGAAATTACATGCCTAGGATTAGGCTTGCCTCTGAGCATCCTTCTGGGAGTACTGGGCCTGCTCTCATGCTGGTGATGTCTCCTTTTTCCATATATGCTACACTCAGAAACAACACAAACAAAATCCCAGTCCTTGCCTGCTCTCTAATGAAATAATTAAAGTGATATGCAAGGATTCTATATCCCAGAACCAAGACCGATATGTACTGGGCATTTCATTAATATTTATGAAAAAATGTATCATCAACCTCTTCCCAGAGCATAAACCACTTGCTTATTATGCTTCTACTTCATGTTTGTTCTGCTTTAGATTGACACAGTGGAGTGAATTTTTGCTTTGGAACCCAAGACTTTTATCAACAACACAATGAAAGGATACTATTAGCTCTGGTTTTAATTTTTTTTTAAACGCGAGAATGAGAAATGTTGAACAGTGGTTAAAGGTCAGCTGTCAGGTAACTAGAGAAGAATTTGAGTTAGGTAGTCTGATTCTAAGCATTGATGTGCAGGTTTTGTGTACTTTCTTTTTTCTAGGTAGACACTTGGGTCAGTATTCATTACTTGATGTGAAATTGTGATTTTTAGATTAAAGAAGCCAGCAGATTCACGAGAAAGTATTAATTGAAACATATAAAGCTGTCCTTATCTTGTTATTTAACTAAATTTAACACCAAAGTAGTTGTATAAAGCTTTCTTTTGTTCCCTGATTTTCTTTATGTAACCGCACATTACTGGCAATTGTTGGCGATGTCTATATCTTTCACTAACAAGTATTTCAATACCAGAGTTTTGCACACTGACAATTTTATTTGCAACACAAAGGATCCCTGAATTTACTCCAGTGAAGGGATTAAATACACCAAGCACTTTCTACCTAAGTCACATATTTTCTCAGAGTCATTAAGTGTGCAACTGTGTGCATAGTAATATTATTCATTTCAAGGCAGAATGCTGCAGTTTTTAACCACTATGCACAGGATTGGACGTCACCACTTCAAATCTTCACTTTGCCTCTGATGTATTGGTCAAGCTAGTTCTCAGAATGCTTCTGTGCCCTGTCTGTAAAGAATACCCTACCTTATGGGAGGATGTGCAAGCTACAACATAGGAAACTTAAAGTAGTGCTCAACTCACATCAAGCAGCCAACACATCCATTAGTTTTGATAGACACTTGCAGGTACATTTGGGAAGGAGCAAAAGAAAGGAGTGATGCCTTGGAGAATTCACAGTGTAGGATGTCTGACAATACCACATTAAGGCAAAAGCCCTTGGGATTTCAAAGTCAGAGAATTACTAAATAATTTCCAGCTGAGCAATTAATTCAATGTTGTTTTTTTTCTCTGCTAGTTAATTATCATAGGTCAGTGGCATGCTCCTTCCAGTGTTTTGGGTAGGGTTTAGATAACACACCTTTTACTACATCTTTTTTCTTCTTTCTCTTTTCCTTTTAGTGTTTGATATTTTTCCAGTCCTTGATAAATTTAGTTGGCCTGATGTTATTTTGAACATAGATCTTTTGATCCTGAAAGTATGTGGATCTAAGGGAACTCTAGAAGGAATTACCTAAATTAGATTAAGTTCCAAAAAATTTTCTGAGTCCCTAATACAATGCAGAATCTTAGGCAGGCAAAAGCCTCAAATCCTAAAACCAATGAAATTTGATATAATTTCTACATGTAGCATATAGAAAAGTAGCTTAAAAAGTAGCAAACAAACAAATAAAATCCCTTCACATACAGTGCTGTTATATCTAAATCATGTAGTGGTTTCCCATTGTGCCATGGATAAGTATGAAGAATTGAAGTCAATCTGGTATATGTTAATCTTGCCTCTCTGGCCCCAGTTCCTGTGTAGTCTCTGTCCTTTACTCCCTACAATATGTTGGCTCATTGCCAGCTCCTCAAAGCAATCCTGCTCACATAGTGAATTTGCACAGGGAAGAGAAATTAATTTCCAATCCTTTCCTCAATGCTGTCTTCAACTTCTTCCCATATCACTGGGACAAATTTTTCCTCCACCCTAGCTGAGCAAACCAAGCACTTTCGTGTTGTTCTGGTTGACCAAAGGAATCCTCCTGCCTGTGCCAAGTATCACTTATTCATCCTCCCTCTTCCTCTAAAGTCCTCGGCAATAGTAATGTTTTCTAAGTGCGTTGCTTTCTTAGTGGCTAGTGCAAGGCCTGACATGTTCTATGTTGTTAATAAAAGTCATAGAACAAAAGAAATAAAACTAAACATTTTAAAAGAAAACAAATACAATTAATTAGCCAGCAGGCAGTTTTCTATGTGTGTTATTTGGGCTTTTCTTCATTTTGACAAACTCCTGAGAGAATAACTTATAGGAGGGAAAGGTTGATAATGGCTTATGGCAGCATGAGGTTTGGTCCCTGTCATGGTGGATCTGTGGTGGGACAGAATATCCTGCCAAGAAAGACAGTGTACATTAGACAGAGGTGATCAGTGCACAGCAGCTGGGAATTGGAGACAGACAGGAAGGGAAGAGTAGCAAGGCTCCCCCAAGGCATGTCCTCATCTGTACCCTATCCCCTCAAATGCCATCATATTAGGAATCCATTAAAAGCTTAATGCAGTCATGAGGTGGGCACCTTCAGGACCGAGTCACATTTCATTTAATGAATGAGTTGCATTCGTTATCTAGATCTGAACACTCTACATGTGATGTTTTCTCAGTGTGTAGAGTAGTGATTTAAAGTCCCTCATTACTGTCCTCCAGAATTTTTTCACAAGGCTTCTAGGGTGGACTTAGGTCTGAGAAAGAATTAGATACTAGAGACATGGAGAATGAGCCACAGAGTAGTTCCCTAGGGCACTTCTTACACATATCCCTACTATTCAAGCAGAGCCATATCCTCCCGATGCTCTTCACTGTATTGTCTCCAGAATCCACAGTCAAAAGACTTACAGACTACAACTCACTTGAAAATCAATGATGGAAGGCAGTCATGGAATGGCCAGTTCTTTTTCACTGTCAAGTTAAGGAAACTTTGCACTTGGTAAACTGTTTAATAGGACATAATTGTTCTATTCAAAGTCTAGTTCTAAATTACAGGCATGCTCCAAGATAATGAGAATACACAGGTTTAAGTTAGGCTTGGTGACTTAGGCCTCCAGTTCCAGCTCTTAAGGAGACTGAACCAGGGACACAATAGATTCAAAGGCCATGCATTTGTAGAGACCTTTCCTCAAAACTGAAAAATATGCTTGGAAGACAACTCAATAGGAGTATTGCCTAGTAGCAGAAAAAGGCATTGTTCCCCTTTATTAATAAGGAAAATAGAAATAAGTGTTGGAAGTGAGCTGGGGAGGGAGGAGGAAGGGGTAGAAGGAGAAGAAGGGAGAAGACAGGAGGTAATGCAGACAAGGCATCTGAGTTTTCCATACCAGCCTCCCTGTCATCCATCTTCCTTCATAGAAGGAGGCTCTTGACTTTGGTGTACCAATACCAAGAAGAAATTAGCCAAATTCATGGCATAACACAGAACTCCATCACAGCTTTCTTCACCATTTCCTCCCCAGTCTCTTTCTTTAAGTTTGTCCATTTTCCTTTATATCTTGTTGGTGTGCTTCCTTTTAATTGAATAATCCCTTCAATTTCTTCATGAATCAATTCAACGGCTTTTTTTTTAAACTCTAGATTGTGTGCATGAACCCTTACTGTCTACACACACAGCACTTCCTGATTTTATAGCACAGCAGCCTATCATAATGAGTGTGTTGGGTTTTGTCCATCCTTCTTGTCTTGCTGACTTTTCTGGCAGACACAACAATGGTCCTACCTCCTAGACAGTAGCTCAAAAACTAGCTTGCTACTGGGGAAGAGGGAAAGTATTGTCATTTTGAGCAGTTCCTTGTCATTTAGACGTTTAATATTTACAATTTCAACACTTGTGACTTTCTCCAAGGTATGTGTCATATGAAAATCTCTGAGTCAAAATCCAGTCCCAATCAAAATTATGCCCAGGGATCAATAATGAAAAATCCCCTTCAGCTGGGAAGAAAGTTGTGTTAAGCACTCTGATGACCACCAAAAGCAGTTTCTCACTTCTACTTAGAATGTTTCTACCCATATAAAAGTTTTCAAGGGGCATTGTATCCCTTATGGAATATATTAGGGATGCTAAAAAACTTTTTAAATTTAGAAACTTGAAGAACAAAGGAAGAGAGTGATTTTCTCACTGTAATGGTAATAAATGGTTACGGCCACTATAGGTCAAGGCCAGCATTTCTCGAAGTATGCTCCAAGAGTCACAGATCCCTTGAGAACTTGAACAAAAATGCTTAGGGTTAGATCAGTTTGGGAACACTACATTCCAGGCTCAGCACAGGGCCTTGTACTGCCTTGTGGTATGCTAAGTTCCCTGAGAAAATTTTCAGGAAAGAAATCTACTTATCTTTATTCAGCTTAACATTTCCTGAACCTGTTTCATGATAAGTCTTATGAACATGATAAGACATCACTGTGGACAAAGCTGCCCTTGATTACCATGGTCTCACTCTCTTTTTTGCTTCTCTTTTTTAAAGTTTTTTTTATTAGTTATTGCATTTATTTACATTTCAAATGTTATCCCCCTTCCTGGATTCCCCTCCAAAAACACCCTATCCCACCCCCCTCTGCTTCCATAAGGGTCCTGCCCCATCCACACACCCACTTCCATCTCCCAGCTTTAGCTTCCCCTACTCTGGTTTATGGAGCCTTCACAGGACCAAGGGTCTCTCCTCCTATTGATGCCAGATAAGGCAATCCTCTGCTACATATGAGGCTGGAGCCATGGGTCCCTCCATATGTACCCTTTGGTTGGTGGTTTAGTCCCTGGGAGCTCCGGGGGGATCTCGTTGGTTGATATTGTTGTTTTTCCTAGGGGGTTGCCATGCCCTTCAGCTTCTTCAGCTCTTTCCCTAACTCCTCCATTGGGGTCCATGTGCTCAGTCTAATGGTTGGCTGTGAGCATCCACTTCTTAATGAACATGCAAGGTCCGAAGGTAAAGCAATTATTTGGAGCAATTCTAGTTAAAAATAACTTTTACCTAGAAATTCCATAAGAATAGATGCATCTTTATTGCTTGGAGAGAAATAAATTACTGCTTAATTTTATCCTTTTGTGTAGTGACTGGGATGAAGCAAATATATAACTCCTTTATAATATCTTTCACAATAGAAAAAATCATGTTGCTTATTTTGGATAGCACAGTTTCTTTGCTATGTTATTTATGTTATTCTTTCACCATTGTCACCACAGCCTAGCTGCAGGCCATAGTAGCATCTTTAATGGCTTGAATCTTACGTTCAATTTTGAACTTGTTATTTAATGGTTTCCAGTCATAAGGTTGATTTCAATACACATGCAAGTGTATACTACCAAGAAGTCTAAGCTGAAAATTAATAAATAGCTGACTTAGCAGGCAAACTTTGTTAGAGTGTACATATACAGAAGAGTCATGGTTAGCATTTACTGACAGATAGCTTTGTGTCCCAGATCATGTTAAATCCAGAAAATAGTTAGCATGTGTTAGCCCTATCACTAGAAAACTATGATTAGAATAAATGCTTTTCCATGCAGATTGGTATTCCCTATATCTGAGATAAATTAGAATTTAATTTTTAAGAAAAA
This sequence comes from Mastomys coucha, assembly GCF_008632895.1. NCBI lineage: Eukaryota > Metazoa > Chordata > Mammalia > Rodentia > Muridae > Mastomys > Mastomys coucha. The sequence continues at coordinate 31,480,980 of NW_022196897.1, read as the reverse complement.
ATATGGCCTCCACGGTTGTCAACTGTTGGGTGAATACAGAGTCCCTCCACTTTGACTGTGTGTGTACTGAATGTGTAAGAGCAAGCTGCACCTGGGGTCCTGCTTGTTCGCCTGTGCAGCACAGAAGCCCGAACACTTAGGTTGTCACCTTAAAACAAACTGTCGCACATTTTTCTTCACACATTTGAAACTCAACTTATCAACCTTAACAAGTGTTGTTATCAAAAGAATTTCGGTGCCTTTTGTTCTTTTCCCCTCTCCAAGTAAATTACACTTTTAGGATTTATTAGGACAAGAAACAATTTTTGAATAGCAGGTCAAAACTCTCCACGGAAAAATTCTCATTACTTTCTAGCCTGAAGCAGTATTTACAACCCAATGTATCCATCTTTTTCCTGTTTCTTCTATATCTATATTTCCTGAATCTTGTTTCTGGGCCTAATGCTATAACAGGAAAGCAGTTTGTTCAAAGCAACACTCTTATTTTTGCTCTTAGCCAGTGCTATACAAACCCTGATCAATTATTGAAGTGGAAGCCCAGAAGTAACACAGCCATTACTGCAGCAGGCGGATAAAAATGAAACACTTTTAGCTACAATATATTTACCTTTGAGTTTCAGCAAACAAACCTATAAGTAAGCCACCAACTCTCTGTACTATGTTTGATGTTCTATTTTTTTTCCAGCCACCTTAAAAGTCTTATTCTTTATAAAGACCCCCTGTGAAAATTTTAGTATCCTTTGAAAGTGAATGTTTATTCAGAAGATCTGGTCGTCTGGACTGGAAAGGAATGCTGTGCCTACAAACACATGGATTCCTAAGAAGTTCATCTATGCCTTGTGTTCATAGGATAATAGCACCACAATGAGTCTGTGATGATGTTTCAAACTGCATCAGCATCACTGGGGAAAGTATTCATTAAAGCTTTTCAGAAAAGTCAAATTAGAGGTGGGGAAAATTTCTCCTAAGGAGCAACCATTAATCACATTGGGTTTCTTCCTCCCCTTGCTTTTCCCATTATTCACAAAGGATTGCCAAAGATGTTGTATTTTTATTTTTTAAACTGCTTCCTTATTTAATTATACAGAATATTTTGTTCAGGTTGCCAGGACAGGCAGTGGGTATTCATCCTCTGATGATGTTAACTGCATCTGCAGCCTCAATAGAACATAGAACGTAGTCTCATTCTCTCTCTCTCTCTCTGTCTCTGTCTCTGTCTCTCTGTCTCTCTGTCTCTGTCTCTCTCTCTGTCTCTCTGTCTCTCTCTCTCTCTCTCTCTCTCTCTCTCTCTCTCTCTCCACTTTACATGTCTGTTCTGAGCTTTAAGCAGTAAATGATAGTGAAGATAACTGGAAATGTTCCAAGGTTTTTATATGCACTTTGGAGTTGAAACAAAAATTAGTAGTTAGATTCCAGAACTAATAGTATTTGACATTTATTCTTATCATTGCCTTGAGGAGTTTGGGTGCAGAGTCCCAAGAAGTTTCTCAAGAGAACCTTAAGGCACTGACAGAAACTGCTGTGAAGATTTTGAATCTACAGAAGACGCCTAGCCAAGCAAACACAGGACATTTACATAGCACCAAAGGTGAACACATTATCTTAAGCACACCCATGAATTCATAAGAACGCTACCAAAGCCACTTCAAGCACCGTAGTATATGAGTAGAAAAGGCATGAATAAAAAAGCCATATGAATGTGGAAGCTTTCATAATTTAGAGTAGTTTATCTTCATGTCTTATTATGAAGTGATGTTCATCTTTTCCCCTCCTGGGTTGTTCCATTTGTGAATAGGACTATTAAATACAACGCAGAGCATAAAATACCTCAAGAGAAATGTATGACAGATGATCTTATCCAACAGTTTCTTAAAAAATATGAGGACATTTGTATCTCTGGTTTTATGAAAGCCAGCTATATCTCTGCATCAGGACAAACACTCTTTATAGAATTCTCGGCTGCCATTAGCTGTAGGCAACAATATTACATTATTATAATTTCAACTCCCATCCCTTATTTCAAAGAGAAGAAATAATGCATTTGCATGCCCAGTCCCTACAACATGTATTTCTTTGTTTGCCCTGATATTGTTGTGTACGATTGAACAAGAGGGTGAGGAGGCCATGATTTTATCTATAAATGTAAAAATTGACTGAAAAAGAGATGAACCCTTTATTGACTCAAAATGTCTGCATTATTATTTGGTAGGATTCATGTCAGATAGCTCCTGGATGGTAGTTTCTATAACAGGAAACATGATTTGAAAGGGGCAGACAGATTCTCTAGAAATATGGGGTTTGTGAAACTGCTCTTCACTGAGCATGGCTCTGCATAGTGCAAACAGGCTGACAAATTTATGGAGTGTGAAGCTTGTAACAATGACTCATTATTTAAACCTGAGGTCAGGACTAAGAAATATTGTTAACTGTTGCTCTGTTGCTAAAATATCACTTTTTCACCCCAGAGCCAAGCCTTTCTAAGTATCAACACATATCAGGCTTTCCCACATATTTCCTAAAAACATCTGTTGTAATTTCAGCAATATTCATTTTAGAAACCTGAGCTTGGTTACTTAAGGGAGAAACATCTTTGCCTGAATATATCATGAAGTTTTCACCATATTCCCATTTATGCATTCTATTACTAAATGATAACTGCAAACTATTTTGAGTGACTACGATAAATTGTGCTTACTTTGATTAAGACAATACAATTCCCATATCTCCACTATTGCGCTGATGGTCTACTTGAAAAAACAGGAACAATCGACTAGCTCTGTATTTGCATTGCAGCACTGATACTTAGCTCACGATGTACTTCAAACCTTTGAAAATGTTGGGTTTGGAGGTTTGTTTGCTTGTTTGTTTGTTTCACAGACAGAGGTTTGAGTGAAGATCTCAGCAAGGACTCTTAAAGGAAGTTGGAAACAGTGGCCACAAGAATATCACGTAATGAAATACCATGCTAAAGTGTAGTTCCCAAGGGGGCATATCTGTGGTGAGTGTATGTTATAATGAAGAAGAGGACAACTGCAGTTTGTGTGTGGGTTCCTGGCAGGTAAAACTCCTCTTCCTTATTGGATTCCATCAATGTGTTTTTCAACACGTAGTATTTCTGTCCTTTAAAAGCCAAAATAATAACATGGTCAGTGAGAAGGTCTCTATTTAAGAAACAGTGTGGTCTGAAACCCCCAGCACATATATAACAGAGGAGTGCCTGGTCTGGCCTCAGTGGGAGAAGATGCACCTAACCCACCAGAGACTTGAAATCCCCAGGGAAGGTGGATGCCTGTGGGGGGGGTAAGGGGGAAATTCTCTCAGAGGTAAGGGGGAGGGGAGTATGATGAGTAACTGTGGGAGTGGGGACTGGGAGGGGGCAATAGCTGGAATGTGAATAAATAAAATTATTATTATTATTAATAATAATAATAATAATAATAATAATAATAATAATATGATGATGATGATATTATGATTAAGAAGAGGAGACTGTAATGAGATAAACAATTTACAGGTAAACCAAAGAAGGAATTTCTGTAGGGAGAAAGTGATACCACTTTGGAAATTGTTAGGTGAAATGTCCTGCAGGAAACCCAAGAAGGACATAGATACAGTATAGTCTACTTATGGTAATGTGCAATGAGCACTTTCCTATGGATATCTAAATTGATTTGAGTGCATTGACAGTTACCAAACATATTACTTTAGAAATGGAAAATTACAACTCATCTTGTATATATATATATATTTGCCTCAAGGAATATTCCAATAGATCACCGATGGAGAAATGAAACCTTGAGTGAAAACTGAATTAGAAAAAGTCATAATTCTATTTGGATAATATGTTGAAACTGCACAAACATATATGCAATATTATACTTGTGCTACTTCAGAATGCTGGACACGATTCACCATCTTTCACTGCCCTTCCACAATGTCCCCAGGAGCTTGAAAAAGACTGATTTTATTAAACTGTAAAGTGACAGGACTTAAGAATCATAGATACTTATGAAATACTTACAAATGTAACACTACTCACTGTGGGTATCTCACAGCTTTGTGTTATACATGAGGATTTTGTTTCTATTATGCAATGCTGCGCTGTTTGTTGAAACATTTCATGAAAATGGGTATAAAGTTATATCTATAGAATCTGTGGCAGATATACTGAAATACTAACTTTAAAGTATAAAATTTTTACTTTATAGACCCTCTAGGCCAGTTCTTATATAGGTATTTCTCTTTTATATTTTGACAATTGCATATTAAACTCTGAATTTTAATGTCAATTTTCTTTTTAATCTCTGAAATTACTCCTAACTACCATGTTAATTCTTTAAGATATGCTCACTTACAACTTTTTATAGAATGGCTTTTTTAACTTAAGGGAAGCTTTATAATTAAAAGTCTGAGTTTGGGACACTGCTAGATTAAACATTAGATTTGTTTGTGTGTGTGAATAATTTGTGGAAGTTACCACTCACACACACATATGTAAGATATAATTATGTGTGTAAAACATGCCATGCCATGTTGCATGTCTGTTATCTTTCTGCAGCTGTATAACTGACACTGATTAGCAGCTTGAAGGAAGTGTGTCCCTGGTGGGGGGGGATTGAAGTTTCAGATGCTCAAGGCAAGCCCAGTGTGTCTGTCTCTGCCTTTTGTCTGCCAATCCAGATGTAGAAACCTTGTCTCCTTTTCCAGAATCATGTTTGCTTGTGATGCCATGCATCCTACCATGTTAACAATGAACTGTGTGTGTGTGTGTGTGAGTGAATGAGTGTGCAGGTTGGAATAATAAATGACTTTAATTCAGGATCTTAAAATTTTTAAGGCTCTGTGGTATTCCTTTAAGTGCACATGGTTGCGGGGGGAGCTGCTTCCACTACACTCAGTTCACAGTATATCTATTTTGCTAGTCTAAAACCAATATAAACTTTGTGTCCTATATCTTAACTCTTTGAAAGAGATAACAGAATTGAATGAGACCTGCCTTCAATAACATCCTTAATTAGGAAAGTGCACTTTCCAGTTTATAAATATCTATTCAGTATTGTTTTAAAATGTAAACAATTTCAAATAATTGCTTTAAATGTAAGTTGCCACTGGGGTAAGAACAATATTAGAGAATGGGTCTCTCTGAGCAAATTCCTGTTGTCTTAGTTGGGGGTTTTATTGCTGTGAAGAGACACCATGACCATTGCAACTCTGATGAAGAAAAGAGTTTAACTTGGGCTGCATCATCACAATTCAGAGGTTTAGTCCATTATCTACATGGTGGAAAGGATGACGTTGCACAGACAGACAAGGTGCTGGAGAAGTAATTTAAGAGTTCTACATTCAGATCTCAGGCAGCAGTAGAAAGAGACACCCTGGAACTAGTTTGAGTGTCTGAAACATCAAAGCCCACCCGCAAGGACATAAGAATAGTGCCATTCTGCACAAGCCCCTGGGAGCCATTTTCATTTAAACTACACCTATCATACATTGCCTAAGCAAAATAAACCGCTTAAATACCGACAAAGTCTAGCCTATATAATCAGAAATCGGGAGAAATACTGGCACATATGTGTAGAAACATATTGATAAGTTGCTTTCTTTCCATATCATATGAAAAAAATTACAATTAGAAAATTCCATTCAGGGAAAGCCCACCGCGCCCCACACCTAGGGATCTATCCCATCTGCAGACATCAAACGCAGACACCTAGGGATCCATCCCATCTGCAGACATCAAACGCAGACGCTATTGTGATGCTAAGAATCTCACCTGCCCCACACCTAGGGATCCATCCCATCTGCAGATATCAAACGCAGACACTATTGTGATGCCAAGAATCTCACCGCCCCACACCTAGGGATCCATCCCATCTGCAGACATCAAACGCAGACGCTATTGTGATGCTAAGAATCTCACCCGCCCCACACCTAGGGATCCATCCCATCTGCAGACATCAAACGCAGACACTATTGTGATGCCAAGAATCTCAGCCAACCAATACAGATGGAACAGCAATGGAGGAGTTCCGGGAAGGACTGTAGGAGCTGAAGAAGTTTGCAACCCCATAGGAAGAACAATAAAAATCAACCAGCCAGATCTCCCAAAGCTCCTAGGGACTAGGACCAACCAAAGTGTATATACATGGAGTCACTCATGGCTCCATCTGCATATGTAGCTGAGGATTACCTTATCTGGCAACAATGGGAGGGGAGGCCCTTGGCTCTGTGGAGGCTAGAAGCCCCAGCATAGGGGAATGCTAGGGTGGTGAGGTAGAAGTAGAAATGGGTGGGTAGGTGGGTGGGTGGGAGAGCTCCCTCATAGAAGCAGTGGGGAAGGGGATGAGATAGGGGGTTTGTGGAGGGGAAATCGGGAAGGGGATAACATTTGCAATGTAAATAAATAAAATAAATAACCAATTATATATATGAAAATTCCATTCGGAAATAATAGTGGAATATAATGGCTGATTAAATGTTCAAAGGAGTGATTTAAAGTAATTAGATAAATAAGTTTTAATTGCTTAAGAGGGACACACTAATAAAAAAGACTAAGCCTAGATTATAAAAGGTACAGAGTCTTGCTGAGATAGAGTCAGAATTTTAGCTTATGTAACAATCTCCAATTCTTTTTCAATCATGCACCATCTACCCAGGCAGATGTGTGTTTGAATTTCAGTTATAAGATTTAGGGAAATTTATTTGAACTCTCTGAACTTCCACTTCTTTATTTTAATAAATGGGCTTTAAAATCTAATATAGATGGTGATCAAAGACTACAAGTAAATTTTTTTGGATTGCTTGCACATGGGGCCACTAGGAAGATTGTAACAAAAAACATTAGATGAGAAATGGACTTTGAAAAAGTATAAAGTGTCATAAAAATGTAGAGGATTCATTGAAACATTTCCCAATGCTATTTCTATTGGTTAATTTTCTCTCTTGCCTTTCTTGACTTCTATTTAATATGATAAATATGTGTGGACTCTTAAGACCACTCAGAAATAAGAAAGCTTACCAATAGACAACTAAGTCATAAAGTTAGTATTTGAAGCAAGAGTATTGATAATTCAGGGCCACAAGCATAGACAGCGGATATTTCAGGAAATGTGTAGACCAGTACAAATTGTCCACAAAGGCTTCACCCTCACTGTGCTTTCAGTGGTCATCATTCTCATTAATGATTATTTGTGGCATTTAATAAATAAAAAATGGAGCAGAGTTCCACTCAGTAACAGTATAGATGGAAGCCAATTATTTAACTCATGAAAGTGTTTTTAACACAAAGGTACTGTTCATTACAGAAAGAGACTTCACATAAAATGACAATCCCATGGTAGGGATTTTTGGAACCTACACAAGAAACAAATGACTTAATATCTCTAGATAATTATTTTATCTTTTAAGCACCGAAGTTTCAATTCATATTTTATAGCTTTAGAGCAAAAAATACAACCAAGATAAACACTAGTTTTCCTCCTAGATTTTAAGTCTTTTCTGTTTGATAATCATTGTGAGCAAGGTGACAAGCCAGGACTCTGGGAATATTTATTGGCTTGCAAAAGAAGAAATCTGACAAACAATATACTTAATCACTTTCCATTTATCATCATCAAACAGTGACAGGTTATAAAAACAATTGTACTAAAATGTGTTTTGTTGGGAATGAGGCTCTAGAGTATTAAACAAAAAAAGGATTTATATTTGAGTAAATAAAATTCTGCTGGAACCAGAAAATGAAGAGTATTTGAAGAAATTCTCGGAACTATGGTGACTGATTATTCTTCATTTATAACATCTGTTTCAAGCTGTCTTAAACATAAAGTCTAAGAAATCTTGAATAAAGACAATATCCAGCTAGGGAGATACACTAACTTTTAAATTAACTACATAGAAAACACATTTTCGAAGCTGCTGAGGTAAACTGAAGAGGGTATATGTTTAGCTGGCTTTTCTCTTTGATAGTTAGATCTCTGAAGCATGAGGGGAAAAAAAAGAATTTATAGGAAATAATAAAGCCTTGAGCTTCACTAGTAAGTGTTCTTCTCTAACCACGACTTCTGACCCACGCTGTACATGCCAGAGGATGGATCTCATTTTGAATATTCATTATAATCATGTTTTTTTAAAAAAAGAAAACATTTAATGTCACACAGAAACAAAAGCTCTTCACGGGCCACAGCCTAGTCACTTAGGTTTACCACCGAGTGATGAAAATTCATCAGAGTGTCAAGAGATCTGTACTTACCAAGTTTGATGAAGAAAATCTGACAAATACAGTTTAAGATAAGTGGCATTTTTTCCTAATTGTTTTCATATGGATGAATGAGAATTGAGGGCCCTGGTACTTTGATGCAATGCTAAATTGCTTAAAAATTCATATTTACACAATGGGCAGGCATACAAACTGAATGTAATATTATGGCTTCAAAAATGGACATGCATGTTTTCCTAGGCTAAGTGTACACATTCAGATTCAGCAAAAGTAGTGCCCCTGGACGCTTAAACTTGAAATAACAAACTGAGTTTTACTCGTCTTGCATTTCTTCACTGAACTGCAATGCAAATAAGGGTTAGGTTATGAAGTAAAAAGGTTTATTTTCCATAGAGAATATATCAAATGTTCTGTGCTGGTAGCAGTACATCAAAGACACATATGAATCATTTTAGCAGGTAATTCACCTAAGGAATTATATAAACATTAAAAGTAAACTATGGACAATTTTTCTAGTCTATAAAAAATGTGTCACAACTCCAAGGAAGAAAAAACTACTCTAGAAACAGAAAGATATATTAACTTTAGTAGCTATTATTTCCAATATATATTTCCCAATATTATATTTATTAATATCAATAATATATATTACTTCACTATAAGTATGCTTCCTCCTACAGTTTTACGTGCTGGCTTTTCACCATGTGCAGAGCATCCTAAGTGTTCTTTTAAAGCAAAAGGCTGTAGCTAAACTAAAGCTAGTAAGTGTAGACTTGAGGTTTGAGCTTCAGGTCTCAGAGCGAGCATCGAGCCCACTGCTGACTATTCCTTCATATTTATACTTCTTCATATAATTTTTCCAAAGGCAAAATTGTTAACCAGTTAGGTCTGAAATTCACTGATATGTGTCTCAATGCCTGCCCTCAGGCACCTGAGCAGTGGCCTTGTTTGTCCAGGTGCTGTTTCATCTAGATATGGCTAGATATGCGAGCTATCTAGCTTTGCCAGAGAAGCCTACTGTCACTTGTGATAACTCAGTTGTTAGCATAATCACTGTGACATGACAATGTAAGATTAATTTTGGTTTTAAATGTCTTAACCATATTTATTAGGACTTCCAAAGGCAAGCTCAACATTTCCAAAACCAGAGGATACTGCAGCTGTGCCCACAAACAAGTTTCTCCATAGATGCTTGTGTTTGCTGGTGGCACTGTTTGAGAAAGTTGCATAATGTTAAGGACTGAAAAATTATGTCACTGCAAGCATGAGTTTGAGGGATTTTTGTCCCTGTCTCTACTTCCTTTTCATTTTCTGATTCTTTACTATAGATGCAATATGACCAGCCAGCCTCTTGCTCCTGATGGCCATACCTACCAAACCATGATTTCTTTGATTTACTGTGTGTCCTTTAACTGAGAGCCAAAAGAAACCCTTCTTCCCTTAAATTGATGCTTGATCTTGTATTTGATTACAGCAGTAAAGTCACTAACATATCTCCTTTGTCTTATGTCTTACTCTCAGTCTGCAGCTAAGTGAATAAAGAAAAAAAAATGCTAACACTCTAGGAGAATTTCTTCCTCTAATCTTTAGCCAGACTCTGGGTCCTGGCATAGGGCTGCACTTGTATAATCTGGATTACTAGCTTTGATCTTGGCAATCTTCCCCCTGTGGCTATTTCTAAAACACCAGCCTACAATGTGTCCCAATCTGGAAGAGATCTTTTCAGTTCCATGACTGTCCTGTTCCACCATCTTTTGACCCTTATCTGCTAGAAAGCATGATGTTGGGAGAGGAAACTGGTACAGCTGAATCAGGTGATGGGCTACATAAGACCTCAGCTTTGGCTTTTGCTTCTAACCCAGTTTCACCTCCCTCATCTGACACAACTGTCTCTACCTATCAAGACAGACATAGGAACAAGAACAGATGTTCAATGTTTACTGTTAAGTTGTAAAGCATAGTCATTAGGACACCCGTGGCAATACATTTTTGAGAAAAAATTATAATTGATAAGTAGAAATGTTTATTTTGTATTACCTAGTAACTGTGAGGCTTTGGTCTATGAAAGGCCACAGCTGAGGAGCACTCTTACGTGGCTCAGGTATACAGTAATACGCAGTAGATAAAGAGTATTTCTGACATAGCCTTTTCCTCCTCTTTGCAATGCTTGATTCCCTTGAGTTATATATTTAGCTACCCACCTGTTATTTATTATTTTTGTTTAAGGAAAACCATAAGTGCACAGAACACACAAAAGGACATATAAAGGTGAGTTTTTCTAATCTAATTACAATTACAATACCTTGGGCAAGTGACAAAGTATACAAAAAGATAGAAATATTTTTGTGGAATGGATTGAAAGAGGAGATTTTTGCAACAGAAATATAAGAAGAGTATAAGTAGAAGAGCATGTGGTTTGGGAAAGAGGGACTTTGAGAAAATACTACATTATTTAAAATATAAATTAACAGCATTAAATCAAACAAAAGTGGGATCCAACATAGGATCTCTTTTCAGATATGCACTAAAGAACTAAAAAGCCAAAGCGAGAAAACAAAGCAATCTATCAGACAATATTGTATCATTATAAAATACATTATACTAAGTAATAAGCATATTGTTGGGTGGAAAGACAAGAGGCAGATTGTCAGGTTGAGGACCATGGCCAGACATTGGGATTGGTAGTGGGTTTCTATTTTCAATCTCTCAGAAGAGAAATGAATGGATTAGAGACTTTTTTTCTCATTTACAGTTGAGGCTTAATACTAGAAAATATTGTGTGGCAGTCTCAACCAGATACTTGAAACTTCGTTGGTTAAAGCAAGCATTAAATAATTGACTACTGAGCATCATTGTGGAGAAGATACCACAATAGCTACTCAGGGAAAGGCTGTCTATTTGCATGTAGTGATTCCCACTCAGCCATACAGTTCCTGACTTAATCCTCTTAGTGATCTAGCAAGGTTGACTTTGATGGTCTCATTTTTGGTTAAGAGCACCCTCTCTCAGGAGTAGAACAGCAATGAAAAGTTAAATACTCGTGACTATGAGGGGTTTGCTGCCTAGCTAACAAAAGTTTTGAAGAACAGGAAAAGAACCTTCTGTTGGCTTTTGAAAAATAAGCCTTTTATCTTGAAGTTATAGCTCTGATTGAGATAGTAAAGATAAATTCTTGTATTTAGATTCTAGTTTCGAGGACCACTATGCTAAGACATAACCCTGTGGTTTGAGCCTTAAATGAACATTGAATGATATTGACTCTGGAAAGAGATTTTCTACACAGTTGGACCAGTCATAGCCTGTCCAGAAGATGCTTTGGGTATTTATGTGCCATGCACTGAAGATGTTTGTAATAACTACTACTATAATTTTTCCTTTGATGTATGCTTTTTAAACCTCCCCATACTGAGAGTTGCCACAGTACTTTATATTCCAATGCCACACTTTAACCAACTTCTGCCAGCTGGGACAAAGCTGTCAGTATAGTGATGCAGTCTCTCCTTCTCACAGTTCATACTATACATTGGCTACTTGAATCCTTCTACACAATCATCCAGAACAAAAACTTAGTTTCTGAAAACAGTTTAAATAATAGAGCAAACATTCCTTAATTTTTGAGATAAAGCACTATAATAACAGTTGCTAGTCATCTTTCTAACTATGAGTTCCAGGCATGCTCAGACTTGTAAAAAAGGCTTCCTATATTTCACCCTGAGGCATGCCATGTACTCCTTGACTACGCCAACACCATGTTATCTACTTGTCAAAAGCGCCCTCTGTTCTTCTGCTCCTGCTATTGAAGATATCTTTAACTCGAGAAGAATTGATTTTATGCATCATAGGCGCCCTATTCTATTCCTTTCTCTGTTACATTTCTATGTGCCTAGAACATATGCTAGGCCATTTACCTGCCCTGCTTTAGACTTAGTTTATCACAGCAGCTGATAACAAGCTCTCAGCATTCTTTCATGAGGATATGTGCTCACACATGGTACATATATTAGACCAGTTGCTGACATTCCCTGAAGATTATTATCTATCCCCTCACCCTTTGGCAATTCTATATTCAGATTCCGATTTGTTAGTCAAACTAGAAGGGAAGTATAAGAATTGTTCTCAGCCTGGTGGTAGTGGCACTCGCCTTTAATCCCAGCACTTGGGAGGCAGAAGCAGGCAGATTTCTGAGTTCGAGGCCAGCCTGATCTACAGAGTGAGTTCCAAGACAGCCAGGGCTACACAGAGAAACCCTGGCTCTAAAAACAAAACAAAACAAAACAAACAAACAAACAAAAGAATTGTCCTTGGATATTACACAGTTCGGAACAGTTTCAGATTAAAAAGAAAATCTGATGTTGCTAAGCAGACACAAATGTACAAGTGTATTTATTTTTTACAGGCAAAGGTCATTTCAGAATGTAACTATAACAGGCCATTGTCCAGGTTAAAAATGTTGCAAAGAGCAGCTAAAATTGTCCTGGAACTCTTGTTTCTTGTTTGTACAAGTTGTAGCATGCAGGCATTGTTTTCTGCATCTGAAGAAGTACATGAGGAACTGTGTCCCACCCCTGTCAACATAGCAAATGTTCTGCCTTCTCCTAATTTCAAAAAGACCTCCTGAGTCTTAAGTGTAGCTGCGTTTGGAAACCACAAGTGTGGCTATGTAAGCTGCTGTTATTAGAACACTACTATAATTCTAAGACAGATGACATATTAGTAAAACTGGTCTAAGATTGCAAGAGAATTAGATTTTTACAACGAATACTATCTAATTCTTTTTCCAGTGCTTCATAAATAAAATTCTAAATGTAGGACTGGAGGTTATATGTCTAGAAAGCTATTTCAGAAAACAGGTAAGTATTGTAATAGTGGCTATCAATTAATAGCATCTGAAAGCTATATAAAATAAATCGTTTCCCTTTATTTAAGTCTGATATATATATTTACTTTCTCAAAAAAATACTATAAATAATGTAATGTGGGCTCGAACAAAGCCTCTTTGCCTAGTATGACCTGGAATCCTCTCTGAAAGAGCAAGTAACCTCCCTCAAACATATACATGCTCGCATGCATATGAACAAATAGAATACATATGGTGGGTTTACAGTAAAATGACCTAGATTTTCTCTCATTACAGGAAAGAAGTCTCTTTATGGTTGGATGCATTAGAGGTGTTGGGATTTCTATTAAATATTGATTCATTTTTATCTAGGGCCAATGAATGAAACCATGTTGTATTGTAATGTCAGTCATCATGAAAACTTTAAAAAAAATTATCTTCTATACAAAGGGCAAACACACTTCTGCAAGATTGCTAACCTTTCCTTTTTTTCATTAAACTATGCCTTAAGGATAGCAATGGTCATCTAAAACTGTTTTCAGAAAAATTTAAGCTTCCTAAGACATGTCTCACCTTTTGAAAACACCAGAAAGTTCTGTCTACCCCTGAGTATTTGATGAACTGCAAATAAAGACAGATCTCACTTGAACTCTGGACTAATATCTCTCTTCTGGATCTTGAGCCCAAGAGGATTCTGTGGGACAGTGTTTCTCTGTTCATAGCCAAGTGCTTGGGTGCTTGCAATCTATGTTTTCTCTCACCAGAGATGCCACCGTCCCACACTTAGTCAAGGTGCAGGGAGAAAACTATCTCTTTTGATAAGAGTTAATTGTAAAGGTGAGTTATCTGGGATCTTCCTTCCTAGCTTTAAATGTCATCCAGCATATTTGGATGAGAAATGTATTTTTTAATTAAAAATAAAATAAAATTCACGTATGTTGAAATATTATAAAAGATTGGTTTCCTCCTTAGCAGAATGTAGGCTCTGGCAGAAATATGGTTTCAGGTGTGGGTGTAGGAGGGAACCGAACTTGGATGCTGCAGGATTTTTATCTTCCTGGGGTGGGCTGCCAGTTAAATTTCTGCAAATAGCGATGTCATAAGCATGGTTTGAAAGAAAAGACCGTGTACTTTCTAGAGTAGCAATTGAAAGAAAAACAACAAAATTACAAAGAGTGTGCATATAAAAAAAGAAATAACCACTCGTTCCTTATCCACTTTAAGTCTTACAATGTAAAAAGGCATTAAAAATATGCAGTGTGCAATAACTCTTAAAAATCAGAGCAAAGCAGCATGAATCTTGAAGTGTGCCTGCCTGGTGAACTCTGCTATCTGGTACTAAGATATAAAGGTTAATTAAAGAAACGACAAGTTCTCTCCTTCCCTAACGTGGCTAAGGAAGATGCATTAGCAAAGCCACAGAGAAAGCTGAACAGCAATTAGAGAGATTCAAAAAACAGACACACAAAATGGAACCTTTGGCAAACCTAAAGAGAGACTGTACCTCAGCATCTGTCATTATGTTACAAACATCTAAAAACCTTACGTTTCTGATTTTTGCTTTCATATTCCATCAACCTACCCTCCCCCTTCCCCAGACACACACTCCTCTATAATATGGGTTTCCTGCAGACTGCTAAGCAAACAGGTACTGCAAAGGGACACTCTCTAAGGCAAGAGAGGGGAAATAGCCATATGGATAGCACCGAGGCCAATAAGAAGAGTTAAAGAAACTCAAAGTTCTGTGGAAAGCAGTTTCTGAGTTAAGAAGTTCAGATATAAGGAGAGTAGGTGCGTGATTTTCTTCGAATAAAATCTCTGCCACTATTCATTGCTTTGTCTTTAGGAACTAATCCTCTTGGGCTTCATCTATGGTGCTATGGTGGTTCTTCATATTCTCCAGTTCAGTGAAAGTCAGTCTCTTTTTTTCCCTCCCTCCCTTCCCTATCCCTCCCTCCTTCTCTCCCTCTCCCCCCCTCTCTGTCTCTCTCTGTCTCTCTTTCTTTCTTTCACACACACACACACACACACACACACACACCCCTCTTTTCTTTTTAACTCTCCTGAGTCATTTTTAACATATAGTTAGGAATTTTTCCAGCCCCTTGAACATTCTAGGTTCTTTTCCTGTGATTTAGAATATCGTATTACAGTAAATTGCTGCGACTAGTAAGAACATTCTGACTTGATCAGTGCAACTGTGGTGTAAAGTGTGACAGACAGAATTCTAAACTAAGAGGACAACCTTGTGCTCACGTATCACTCTTGAGAGATAAGTAGGAGATTAAGTGCATTTAAATGAAGACATCAGAGATATATTTGTATTTAAATGATATTACTAATTTGTTAACTATGAAAAATTCCTGCCGAAACCCTTTTTGTTGGAAACTGCATTTCTCATGTAATAATTAGCTGTGGAATATTACCCCAAACAGGTGTCTGTAGCCTGTCAAAGTCAGAACAGGTGATTTAGAATTAGCGTATTAAAAGAACTGTGAATTAGCGAAGCAAAAACGTGTTAATTTCTTGTTCCATCTGTTAATATGAATTCACTGCCAAATATTTTACTTTGTAGAACTGTGCTGGGATTGGCAAGAATATACACTATAAAAAAAAGTTTAAAGGCCTGAATGTTTAAAAATCATGACATACGTTACTGCAAAAATAACTTCTACATTTTTTGAGCATGCATTTTTTTCTTTTTTATCTTTGAAAAAAATAACTAGAGAGATTGCCATATAATATAGAAAGTTAACTAAAGAAAACATACGATCAAATGTTAGGCCTGTAACATAAAAACTGGGAGAGAATATTATTGAAGCGTGCTTGAGTATAAATGAAGACTGACCCACCAGTGCTGAACCATCTGAGATCTATTATGATTGCTGAGAGGCAGAGAGAAAAACGTCCCATGCTTCCATGCTGCTCAGAGTCTGCAACATCCTCTCATACTGAAGCCCCATTCTGGACTCATCATATTTTTTCCAAATACGTAATCCTACAATTGTGGTGCAAGTTGGGTGACTACACCACAGTATCTGTATAATTCCTTAACCTATTGTCCACAAATTTGGCTTTGTTTCTTCCTCAAAATTTCCTAGTATGGAGAAAATCAAAATGTCTTTACCTCCATAAGCATGTGTATGGTTGAGAGTCAGAAAGGGGGTGGCGGGGGGCTTGGCAATGAAGTCTAACTGTTCTTGATGCACATCACCATTCATTCTCGTAAGATATGTGGCCTCAACGGGGAACATTTTCATCCTGAAAGAAAATCTGGGGCTCATGAACTGCAAAACCCATTTACCATCTTTGCATTGCTTTTCTTTGCAGACAGATCTAAGGGAGGAGGAAGGAATTTGAAGTGAATTGAATATGTGAGCTTAGACATATGTTAAAAGTACAGTTAACTTGAGTTACTTTTTTTCATGCTGCTGAGTTGGGTCCTGAATGAGGCAGTTTTGTGACTTAAACAGATTTCACTAATTTTCCTGCCTTGCACATTTAAAAAACAAACCACACTCTCCCATATTGCTGTTTGGGTTTAACAGAGCTGAGCATGCACACTCAATTACTATAAGCACTTTAAGTAAAGCTTAAAGATACGCAGCAAGTTCTTAACTGCAGACGATAGGATAGGTACTGTCTTTCCTCTCTAGTTTGATGTCACATCCAAGAGATTAATCCTCTCATGAATCATCCATAATGACTAGAATAATTTGGGAAACTGAATGAAAAAAATTCAAATTATTTATATCAGAAATGCATAAGAATATGAATGGTAGGCTACACAAATACAAGCCATGCTTGCAGAAGCTATGCACAAGAAGAGGATAGGCAAAATAGAAATACAACATAGTTTTTATTTCTAAAATTGGTCACTGTTTTGACATACCATGTCCTCTATATTTTGTAGTATGTGACCCTCATCACTGGTTATAAAACAGCTAAGAAAACTGTTGTTTTCAACAAGTGAGGAGAAAAATAATATTTTATTGATTAGATCACACAAACGTCTCTAAATGTCTACATCTGGCACTCATATAATGTGAAATTCATAATAATTTATATAAAATATCAAATAATATTTAAATATAGCTAGTGATTTATGTGTTCTACTTCAAACAAAGAGACTGAGAATGAGTTTTATAACCCATCCTAGACATGATCTCAGACAAAAGACAATATTCCCTTTGCCCCATACATGAAAAACACGGTGCTATTGTAGAAAAATCATTGATGAAATAGTTCCAAACTTCTATATTATTAGCTTAAAAATTCATATAAACCACATAACACATAAAGTATTTTATGGAGTGTCAGATTGTGCAGTTCATCCAAGCCTTAGTTGACTTATCTGGGAAGACATTTTTGGTATGTAAATAAAAATGCAAGGAGAAGAACCTGTCGGAAAGTAAATAGAGTATGTAAATTAAATAAAAGGTAGGGCAGCTACACTTTTTATATAAATAACTGTGTTAACAGAGCTTTGTGCATATTACAATATATTCAGATGCATAGCTTTTGCAAAAATAAATTCATTGCTTCCCTCCAAAGAACGGATTAAAACAATTTATTTTATAAAATTTGGATAGATAGGATAAGAAATGTAATAGCCATCCATGGAAAATAAATATAAAAATTATTCAAGCTCCATCTACTTTATGTTAGTAATGAGATGCACTTCATTCAAATTCCTTTCAATTGAAACAGTGCTGAGGAAGCAAAAACATGATTCTGGAGGAAATGATTTCTAATCTTCATGATAACATACCGATATAATACAATTATTTACAATTGACTAAGAGTTAATTTCAATAGTATAACATCTTTCTTGCAAAAATGTCAGCTTTTATTGATGAAACAAACTAAGAATAAAACATTTTTACTTGTGGTATCACAGCGCTGTTTTTCATTCTGTTAACCAAAACAACATAGTAATACTGTAAACAGAAAATAACATCAGACTGCTTGTGTTTGCAGGATTTTATCAAGAACCATAAGCAATGAAATAAAGTACGTTAGCTTTAATTTTGGAAAATACTTTATTCTTTTAGACCATAGCCACACTGCACTCAGAGAAGAAGGGATTGTTTTGCAAATTGTGCTAATTGTCTGTTATGCATAGAAAAATACATAATCAATAATAAAAATTACTGATTTTATGTATTCATGTTGAGCGATATTAATTATTGCACAACAGAAAAATATAAGTATTGTTGCTAACATGTTCATTGTTAGCCATCTATATAATCATTCACACAAAGGCACCAGTTTAGATATACAACTCAAAATGATTCAAATATTTACAAGAATTTCAGGTGTTGTGTCTAGAGGGGCAGATGTCAAGGATACTGCTACTCCACATGGACCACAGGACATCTTCTACTGCAAAGAACCATCATCTCCAAAATACTCCATGCCCTGGGTTGATGAACCATGATAATTGCCAAAAGAATTTATTGTTTCTTATTCTCATTAAATCAAAGCCACAAGATATTTAACCATCATGAAAGCCTTAGCTCTCAACATGGATATAAATAGATCACTACTTTGTTTGTTGATTTGGGAAAAAAAATTTGAGAAAAGATCTCACATAGTTCTGCCAAGCTTCAAGCACATATGTAGCTGAGGACAACCTAGAACTTTGAATCTCCTGCTTTTCCCTCTTGTACTGTGATGGAGGCATTCATTATTAAACCCAGTTCATGTGGTGCTGGACTTTATACATGCCCACAAGTACACAGCAAGCTGAGCTCACAAGTCTAAACTCCTTTGTCCTTATACATGCATCATCTGAAGGAGGGTCTTTCTGCAGAAATGGTTTAGGAACAATCCTCCTTCATTCCAATCCTTCCTTTATAGGCAGATAACTAGCTGGCCAAGAAATCAAGAGACTTACACAGACTCAGACTGATAAGACCAGTTTGACCTGGCTTTTCTTAACAGGGATTTTAGCCAAAATTTCTGTACCAGAAAGCCTGATATCAGGAGAACCCAGATCAGAAATGGTGTCTGCATCATGTCAATGTTCATTGCATGTATTTTCCTGTACTTTGGAACTTGTTTTGATCGCCTTAAATGAAATATTTTTTATGTTTGTAGAAAAGATAGATAGGCCACAAAGAAAAAAAGTTGATTCTACAGGAGTAGACTGAATAGCTGAATAAAACACCTTCATATATATATGTGAAGAGAGAGAGTATATATCATATATGTCATTAAAATATACATATATAAAGTCCAAAATCTAACTTCTACAGTACTGGGGATCTGAAGCAAGGTCTCATAGGTCCCAGGCAAGTGTACCCTGAGCTATATACACAGATGTATTTAATATAGTTTATTTTAATGTTGTGTTTTCATTTTTTGGATAGGCATAATTTGTATAAATATTATTTATTTTATCGTGTTTTAATTTATTTATATTCTATACTTTCATACATAAGTACTGGATTTATATTATTCCTATTGCATTCTTGAAGGCTAGTTAAGCAATAAATCCCTTTTGGCAATAGTGTAGTATACAAAGAAAAGCAAATGGTAGCCATTGGGGAAAAGTTCATGAAAATTTTTGCCTTTTAAAAAGTATTATTTTCTTTTTTTATATTGTATCTATTAGCAAGGTCAGAGGCAAATCAAATTTCACTCAAAGTCAAACGACCAGTCTTTATAATTTCTCTGCATTTATACTTTCTATTGATTTGTATTCTTGCATATCTAAGATATGAATAATTTATTCAACGAACTGATGATGGACTCTGTTTCCCTAGGTAGTTCACTGAATAGCATCATGGAACAGTTAAATATCATTAATTTCAGTCTAAGTAGACACATGCACCTTCTGGTCTTGAGTTACCCATCAATTTCTCAGCTCATTTTTGTTCTCTATGATAAGCCAGCAGGCATACTATTTTTCAATTTAAAAAATTATATTCTAGCTTAAAAATATAGCATGCCAATATAAACATTTAAAATTATATTTATTATAGCACTTCCATATTCTAATCATATATATTTCATATTACATTTTCTTACCAACTCAGTCCTCTTAACTGAATACAATTATCTTTGTTTTACAGGTTACTCTTTCTTTAAACAAGGCAGCATGGAGAAGGCCTATCTCTTACTTAGTCTCTTGCCTGCTATCATGTAGCCAACTGGATGGTGACAGCCTCATAGCATCATCACAAATCTCTCTACTAGAAAATTCTTGCTTATTTTCACTTGCTTTGTTAGTCCAAAATATCATGGAAAAGTTGAACCTAGTTTACTAGAGTGTGAAGTAAAATTCTAAGATAGAAGCTGTTTTAATTCTACTTTTATGGCTATTTTTATTGACTCTACTCAGTGTTCATGAATTTTGTTCCCATTCTGTCTCTTCCTCCACCTCTACCCCTACCGCACCATGTAGCTATAGCATAAAACTAATATGCTGGAGGAGTCAAAATATTTTATCAATTTCTCACAGTTGCATGTCTATAAGTTATGTTGCTCCAGCATTGCCTACTGTACAATGTATTAGAACTGTATATGTAGGTTCATTTTCAGAAAAGGCTAAAATTGACTCAGCCTTTTCCACAAACAGGAAAATCTAGGCAAACTTAGTGATAGTTCAATTTATTTGGAACTGATAAAAAAAAGGAATAGCATCTTGAAGATATTTGTTGTTCTGAGATACGATGATAACTGCTTGAGCTTTCTTATCAAAACTCATCAAGGTTTGATTCTTTCCAAGTGAAAGTCATTCATAGGCAAGCTACACTTAAAAAAATGGTGTACATATTTGAGATTATTTTTTTGGCCGGTCAAGGAACGAAGATACTTTTCCTTCTTCTCCTTTCAAACTAACAATACTCCATCAGCACCATCCTTTATCCAAGACAATCTTCTTTACCTAACCCTTGATACATAAAAAAGGATTTTCATGAGGATATATCAACTGTTGATGCTTCATTTCCATGTTGAGCCCATAGTTTCTTCCACTTTTACTAAGCCTTAGCACTTGAAATTTACCCAGAATTTTCAAATGAAATGCCCATTATTAAATGTCTGGAGATATAGAAGATGAAATTCATCAATATCAACCAACCAGACACCCCAGAACTCCCAGGGACTAAACCATCAACAAAGGAGTACACATGGCTCCAGCTGCATATGAAGCAGAGGATGGCCTTGTCAGTCACCATTGGGAGGAGTTGTCCTTCGTCCTATGAAGGCTCGATAGATGCTTCAGGGGAATTGAGGGTGGAGAGGTGGGAGTGGGTAGGTGGATGGAAGAACACTCTCAAAGAAGGAGGGGGAAGGAGGATGTAATAGGGTGTTTCTGGGAGGGAGAGAAACCAGGAAAGGGGATAACATTTGAAAAGCAAATAAAGAAAATATCCAATAAAAATTTTAAAAAAATTTATGCGTAGTCTCCATAAAAGCCTAGAGAGATCAATCTCTCGTCTTCACAGTGTACGGGACCTGTAGTTTGATGACTATCTTTCATGGAGTCAGTGAAAATACCTTGAACATGGAAAGAAGATGCCAAATGCATTTAGGATGAGTTCACCAAAAAGTACTCTAACCTGAGCAGACCTGAAGCAACCGAATAACTCTTAAGGAAACACCAATGTATAACACGTTATCATTGCTTTCCTGAGGCTGAGGCTATCTTGCTGGCCTTGAAGAAAGCAATCAGCCTGAGACTTCAGGCCTCAGTCTACAACTGCAGGGAATTTCAGTGTCCCAATAAGTCCGAGAATACTGAGGACCAGAGAGAGATGGCTGATCTCCCAGCACATGGTTTGAAATTTCAAAAAGTCCTCAGTGAGGGATCACTTGAGATGATGGGGGTGAGTTGTTCTGTTGGCGTCAGGTTTATGTGGTTTGGAGTAAGTCAATAGGAAACTAATATAGGTATAATCAGAAAATTGGTGAGGTATTTTTCCCAGTCCCAGTGATAAATCCTTGAGCTTACTGAGGAAGCAGCAGAGTAGTCACGTTTGTCTGGAGTATCTCTTCCTATGTGATAGCAACACAGATGACCAATACCTTCAGGCTTTTGTGAAGCACTGAGTAGTCAGATGGTAGGCACCATGCAAGAGAATTTATGTGTTATTTGCTTTGTTCTTCATAATAATGAATAATATTCGCTTTATTATGCATAGCAGCTTATTTATAAACTATTAACATAGTTTCATAGATAATGTATTCAAAGGCATAAACTGATTGAATGCACTTATAAGCAAACAGTAAAGGTCAAAGAAGATTGAAGTGCAGATGTCACCTGACCTCAAGCACATGATCTGAGCAGTTTGGTATTGTACTTCATTGACAATAAAAAGCCATCTGTCCCATTCCTTCTAAGATGAACATTGTCATAGTGACCATGGCTACCCATAAACTTCAGGAAGATTATCTACGTCTTCCTTGTGTTCTTTTTGTAAAGAAATGAAAGCATTGCCTTACTAAAATCTAACATTTTTGACTTGGCTAGAAGCAATGCATCCTTATATAAGAGATCCACAGTGTGCCCAATATTTCTGAGGCTGTTCCAACAGATTTGAATGAAATGATGATGAAACAGGTGTTTAAAAAATTGTTTTTCCAAAAAAAAATTAAAAACAAATCTTAGTTAAAAATTCAATTTAGACAAATTGTTTTTTTTATAATAAAATAAACTTATGTAGAGAGTGTCTTAAAGAGAGTGTCAACTGGTTTTATTTGATTGGCATCCTCTTGGCACTAAATGATATTTATATATTTTAAATTACCCTAAATTTGTTTATAACAGTTGCTCAAATTCCATTTGTATAGAAGGACCATTTTCCCCTGAAGTACTAACATTCTACTGAATACATTGACAATTGAAAGACTATAAAAAAAATTGGTGTGCCTCAAATTTGTTACAACCAAACATTTTGTATATTTTCTATCATGTTTAATTTATAGTTGAAAAATAGTAAGCTTTAGAAAGGTGTAAGTGATATATTATATGCCCATTTTTGACCCACAAAATTGGAAATTTCACATAATTTAAACAATACAAAATATATTCCTGAAATATCCACAACCATAAGAGCCACTGTTTACAGGGCATAATTTTAAAACAGTCTACTTGAATGAGTAAACGCTACAAGCTGGGAATAAGAAGATAATTGTAGCATCCTATGAATGTCCATATTTAGACATAATTTTATACATGTTTATAAAGTAATATTATACTTATCCTCGAATATAGTGCCCATTATGTTTATCCTACACAATTTAAAATGCTTAGATTATTAAACCAAGAGATTTGACTCAGAGCTAATGTCATGATTTATGCAATTAGATCTTTTCATTGATAAAGGGGAAAAAGGGGACATTTTATGAGAATGCAGGACTGTCTTGAGTTGAGCTGACCCCTGGGGAAGTATGGAAATTTTGCTTCCTGAGAGAATTTAGAGTTTTCTGCAAACTCAGAATTTCTAATTTTCTTACTCTTTCAGGTATTACTTGTCAGAAAAGATTAAAAAGTAGAACTAGTTTTCAACTTCCACATTTTCTGTGTTAAATAAGTATTTTCACCAGAAATACAGATTTTCAGCCCAGAATTTCACACCACATTGGACTGAAAATTTTCGAAAAGGATATAAAGTGTCTGAATTATTTTTAGTCAGAGGAAGAAGTATTATTTATACCTAGCTATCATTTTTTTCTGTTAAAGTTTAACAAAAAAATAACTTGGAGAATAAAGTAAAATTGGAGTGCATGCGGCATTAGATGGTCATCAGCCACAGTAACCTTCAGGAACAGCGGTGGTGTGCTTAGATCACAGTAATAATGTGATATGGAAGTAAACTACATGGATGTAAGATGGGATTAACAGATACGAATCATTAAAAATTCTTTGTGTACCTGACATTCATTGTAGTTGATTCTTTCATCCAATATGTGGAGAAAAAATTATTTATCTATTTAGAAGGTTCAAAGACCAAAGTTAGCAAGGTTAAAAACACATTCAATGTCTTTCTTCCAGTATATTGCAAAGTTTAAAGTTAAACAGAAATTTTAGATATAGAAGTTCTCAAACTCTCAAATCCAAATAGTCTGTTTGACACATGATTAAGTAGCAAAATGGTATCATATTTACAATCTAAAATACTTAAAAATATTATACATATGTATATACCTACTTACCAACATAGACATATATATATATATATAACATATTTGCATGTATCTTTATATAGATAGATTACCTATATAATCTAAAAATTCACTAGAGCAAGAAGGAATCAATTCCAAATAATGCTAATTTTACATTAACCAATATTTGTTAAGGTATTATTTTATGTTTAAAAATGTCCTGACAGGGCCAAGGGCCTCTCCTCCCATTGATGACTGACTTGGCCATCCTCTGCTATGCAAATGCTGCTGGAGTCATTAGTCCTACCATATATAGTCTTTGGTTGGTCGTTTAGTCCCTGGGACCTCTGAGGGTACTACTTAGTTCATATTGTTGTTTGTCCTAAGGGGCAGCAAACTCTTCAGCTCCTTGGGTCTTTTCTCTAGCTCCTTCATTGAAGACCCTGTGAAGGTTCTATGCCCTAGTGTAGGGGAATGCCAGGGCCAATAAGCAGGAGAGGGTAGGGTGGTGAGCAGGGGGAGAGGGGAGGGAACAGGGGTTCGCTTTTGCTTTTGTTTTTAATTTTAATTTAATTTATTTTTTTTCTTTTATTCGGGGGGAAACTGGGAAAGGAGATATCTTATGACATGTAAATAAAGAAAATACCTAATAAAAAAATGTCCTGACATGTTGGGCACTGGTGGTGCATGCCTTTAATCCCAGCACTTTGGAGGCAGAGGCAGGCAGATTTCTGAGTTCGAGGCCAGCCTGGTCTACAGAGTGAATTCCAGGACAGCCAAGGCTATACTATACAGAGAAACCCTGTCTTCAAAAACAAAACAAAAAACAAAACAAACAAACAAACAAGAAAACAAGAAAAAGAAAAAAAAAGAAAAAACCTAAAGAATAAAATTTACCCTTAAAAAAAATGTCCTGACATGCACTATAAGGACAGAGAAATTAGAAAGAATCAAAATGGTACTAGAATATCTTATCCACACACCAAATGATCTTTGTACAACACGGAAGTGATTTTTATACACATTGCTGCTGTTTTTATTAATATTATTTTCACTTTTAAGGAATAAGGCTGGTTAAAAAAAAGTCTCTCCTATCCTATCTTCAAAACAGTGAGAAGAGAGTGAAAAGATGATATACAATGTAGGAAATAAATTGTGAAAACTTATACCAGTGCAAAGTGTCTGTTCATGGGTATATATAATTGTGGCTATTGCATTTGATGAATCAGGAATGTCTCATTAATATTTGATCCATAAAATATATCCATTTAGAATTTTGTTAAATTTTACTTAAGTAGTTGACTCTCAAAACCACTCTTGACATTACAGAACTGACCATACTCTCTTAGCGTTCACATGAGGATGTCACTCTTGGACCGGGGTACAGTCAAACATATGGACATGTGTAAGGTATTCATCCTGCAGTTACCAATAGATACAGTGGCACTATTGCTGCATTGGTAGATTTGCTAATTCTCTGCTAGAGATAAGTCACCCAATATCTTATATATAACACACCCCAAATCACTGCAATGACTTTTCTAAACTATACGATTTCTTCATGTCTGTGTTCTAGCCTAAGGAACATAGTCATGCCCAGTAACTGCTCTTTCTATAAAAAGACACCCAGCAGCTCTCTGTTCTTGTTGGATGGGCTCCTTGCACCTGTCAGGTGTGAACAATGAGACGTCAGGAGCAAGCCAATCCACAGATGCAAAGGATTCCTTGTCACTGCCTAGGCTCTAGAGAGCTGTTTGTCTAAAAACTTCCAGGTGATAATATTTGTAAGAATGTTGTAACGCAAGAGCTAAAGCTATGTTTTGTTAAGCCATTATACTAACACGCATATTCAAGATATTCTATGGAAGATGAAATTAATACTTAAGAGATAACTTCAACTCATGTTTATAGCATTTTGCTGAGTGTCAATATATGGTTACAATATTTGGATAAGTGTTTATTAATTAATCATGTATCCCTAAGGCCACACATGGTTCTGTTCTTCATTTTAATCTTTTCGTGTGCTACCTCATTGTTCAAGAGACATTATACATAGCTTATGCACCAATATAGCACAAGGAAACTTTGCAGCTTCTACATAGATCCTGGGCTAATACTCTTTCTATTTTTAAACCCTGATTGTCTGCCCCAAAGCAGTTCAAAGTCCATTCCTATATGAATAGGTTATGCAATTTGTTTACACAGCTTAACAATCTGTTCTTTATAATTCCAAATATTTCATTAACTAATGCTATTAAATGCGATAGTACAAGTAAAGAAATAACTTGTTAATGCATTTGCAAGGATTTTATAGATTTTCATTGCTATAGAAAGAATAAAGAAGACTTTCTTGATTAATTTTTGCCTGAAGCATAATAACCATTCCACTTATCCTCCCTATCATTTAAGTGACTTCCCAATATGATTCTTTCCCAATCTTACATGAATATTTCTCACGAAAGGAAACTACTGGACCTATTTTAAGTCACTGAAAAAAAATTTAAACACAACTTTTAGTGCTCAGTTTTACACTTCTATGGAAAACACTTGAATTGCTTAAATAAGAACACTGCAGATCTTAATTAATTAAAATGCCTAGATAAATTTAAGGGAAGTAGTTTCCTCAACATGGAAAATAGTGGGAAGAGAAAAAAATGATCCACATGAGGCACAAAGACTGGAATAAATAAGAGATGAGGAACTCTTCAGACAACTGGAGAAATTCAATATATGATTCAGTTATATCCCACACACCACGATAACCACCAAGGGTTTCTCAGTAACACATAAGATAACTCATGCTTACAACAAGATGTCTTCCATAAGGGTTATATTAAATTATATACATAAACACATAAGAACAAGAGATGCATGTATAGCAGGCTTCCTCACAAAGTCTATATACCATCTATCAATATTTAAAGAAGAATACTCAAATCACTGGAAAAGTACAACTCAAATAAAAATTTAAGAATGGAGAGATTTTTTTAATAGTACTAGATTTGTAAAAATTATTTGGCATTCTGCTTTTAATTATTAAAGTGTACATTTGTTCAAGTGTTTCTCATGATTATAAACTGACTAAATAAAATTTTATTTTTAAATTTTTGTTTGAAGATCTTAAAAGAGCATTAAAAACAAATTGGCTCTTTTTTCTCATCATATCAACCACAAGCACAAGAAAAAGTCTTTCTTTTTGTTTTGGTGATACACAGAGTGCAAGGAGTGATCCACAGGGGAAGTATGCTATTCTACCAGAGCAATAACGTTACAAGTAATAAGTTCAGAGTCCATCTGATGTACCCCTTAAAGCTTCATGATGGACCCCAGTTTCAAGACCCCAAGTTATCATTCAAGCCTTTTATTGATTACCAACCTGTAAAATACCAGCAAAAATATTTGTTGGAAGGTTACATAAGTTATTAAGTGACAACAACTAATAGAGTATTTGATGTAATATTTAATATCAATGTTATTTGGATAATTTAACATGCCATAATATATTTTAGTTTCTTCCAAGGATCATAATCCCATACTTGATTATCATATATGTGAAGAGATTCAAGTCATGCCTGTGGGTTTTGTTAGCACATTTATTTTCAGATTAAATCTTTACCTAGATGTAGGATGAGACTGACATTAATAAGAGCAGTCAGTTGGCATGGATTGGCTGAAGTGAGATTCAAATCGGTATAATGAGTTTATGTTTGAAAAGTACCAACATGTCTTAGAAAACAATTATTGGGAATTTTATGGCACTAAGTTTTTCATCCCCGTGACTGAGGCTCAGTGGAGCCATCATGGTCATCTTGTAGTGCTACAAGTGGAAATTCTCAAAGATGATATTGTAATGATAAGGTAAATCAAAGTGCTAGCAATGCCATGGGGTGCTAAGGAGAAGAAAAACATCTCCTTTATTACAGAACTAACGAGGGATTATAGTCATTTGAGGTGTAATCCCAACATTACCTTTTTACTAAGTCTGCAACATAAGAAGTCATAGTAGACAGCGGAGGACTAGTATCTGTTTAGCAATACACAGGTCAGTGCAGTACTGAAGGGCTAGATGGCATCGCAGCAACTTTCCCCTTATAACATGCCAAATATGTGCCAGAGAATAGAAAGACAACTAAGAAACCCTCACAGGAAAGAATTTTTTCTTGTAAATCAGAAAAATATGACTTAATAATTAAAATGTGTGGTCTTTAAAGCAGTACATCTTGATTATTGTTACTACTGCTATAATGAAACACCATAATCAAAAGCAAGTTGGGGAAGAAAGGGTTTATTCAGCTTGTGCTTCCACATGACAAATCATCATCAAAGGAGTCAGGACAGGAACTCAAAAAGGGCAGGAAAAGGGGCTGATGGAAAGGCTATGCAGCAGTGCAGCTTACTGGCTAGTCAGCATGGCTTACTCAGTCTGCTTTTTAGCAGAACCCAAGACCAGCAGCCCAGGGGCAATACCACCCATAATGGGCTAAGCCCTCTCCCATATATCACTAACTCAAAAAAAATGCCCTACTGGCTTGCCAACAGCCTGATCTTAAGGAGTTATTTTCTCAATTGAGGCTTCTTCCTCTCTGATAACTCTGCATAAATCTAGGCAGCATACAAAGTAAAAATGTGGAGGGATGGCCTAAACAATGGGTAAGGTATAAATGACAGTTATTCCTAGTAAACTAGGACTAAGGTTAAATGACATTCTATATTTTGACATAGTCAAAGGAGGCTACATAAAAAAAATTTATAATTTGATATTCTACGGAGTTTAGTCTCTTGATTTAAAGAGTGAGGCATTCCATGTGAGAGAGCAGAGACAGAAGACCAACCTAGCAATTCATAGGGATGTACACTACAGCTGCTAAAGAAATACAGCAGCCTATATAGCACTATAGACTCTAGAGGACTGCTCCAATTCGAAGCACTCTCCATGGTATGAGAGCATCTGAGTTGGCCAGCAACTCAATCATTGCTCAATTCTGTACTCTGTACACTTGTTGGAGCTCCCCTAGTAATACTTGGATTAAGTTCTCTCATTTGCTATTATCACCTGTCAACATTATTGCTATTAAAATAACCATAACAACAATTTGATTTAGGCAGGCTTGTTTGTTTCCTCTTCCTAAAGACTCCTCTGGAAGAGAATTAAATATAACTTTTTCTTTTTCACTTTGAACACTCACTTTTTGATGTAATTATTTGATGTAATTATTCAAGAAGAGGAAAAACCAGGATATAACATAAGTGCAAAATGAATATTCCATTAAAATCAAGACGCTGAGACTGCCAACATATAGATTAAAAGTCTTTGAGATTTATATGGGTTTTCACTAAAGCATAGCTCTTCATCCTAAGGCTTCTAGAAGACTGTATAGCCCAAACTGCTTCTGCTTACACTGAGAGTCTTGGGGCAGGAGTGCAGAAAGCATGTTGGATTCAGTGGTGCTATGACATTGAAAAGCCACCTCTCAATAATCATTCACCTTCTGCACTACCCACTAAGAAAGCTGTTTTCTGTCTTGTGAATTCAGGTGTCAGATGGATCTGAAAGCAAGACATGTCCTTGCAGCATTCCCCTGGACCACTCCTTGCCAATTTATGATGTCTGCAGCAACAATATAAAGTTAAAAAACAGCAGCAGTGTCACTAGAAGTGCTTTGAGATTGAGAAAGAACTGTCAGTGTCAGAGGTGGCTCTTTAGAGAATTGAAAACGCTCTTCTTTTCCTTCAGGATCTTTTTCCTTGGTTTGAAAACAATGGTGAGGTATTCTTTACAAGAGTGACCACCGACAAGAAGTGATGTAAGCCCTAAGGATGGTCAATTGTTCTAAAAAATAGGTAGTTGCAGGGAAGGGTAGAGGCTTGTATGGAATGGTAAAAATGATGAAATATACTTTTGAGCTTTAGAAAAGTAGCATTTGTTTGGAAATTCCTCCTCAAACTTTGTTCCCAGAGCCCTGCATCCATTTCCTGTAACTACAAGACTAGTTCTGCAGATAAACACTAATATTGCAATAAATCATGAAGTGCCAGACCCTACCAGATGGTTACATAGAATTAAAAATATATGCGAAAATAGGTTCTAAAGTAAGATGTATAATGATGTAACTCTTACCAATTCCAAGATTTGCCTGCTATCACCAGCATAGATGACAGATCCTGTCTTTATCTACTGTAATCCTGACTTCTCCCACCCTTCCCTGTAAGACTCTGTAAGTTCCCTTCTCCCAAGTTCCCATCCATTTATACTAAGTCTCACAACCTTCATCAACTCCATGACACCTCATGTGTACTACTCATAGCCTGATCTCAAATCCTGTCTTTTGTCTTTTAATTTATATTCTCATTTCTAACTAGGTTAAATTACTTTCTACCTCACGGCAGAGTCTGTATTCTTAGAGAACACTGATCTCTTAAGTTTGTTCCTCTCTGAGACCTGCCCTACAGGTCTCAGAGGGTGGAAAGTGCCCTACAGGGAAGAGAAGTAGACTGTATGTGCTCTTCATGGATAGGGATAAATCACACATATGTACACACTGTGTAACTTAAACCAAGTAACATATTTCTTTCATTCAGGAAGAAACTGTTGCCTTCTTTCTTTTCAAACATCATTTTCTGTCTTTTATGAGGCATAAGATAGTATGATAGACCTCTAAAGATGAATTAGAAATCAATGCATTTTTACTTCATGATGCTGAGTATTTGCTCAGCCTGCACCTCATTTCCCCATTTATAGATATAAAGTTGTCTTGAGCATTACAGTAACTATTAACTAAGCTAGTATATCTAGTATATGGCCGAGATTTATTGGTTATTCTTTTATTGTGATTAAATTAATTTTCATTAGCTCAGTTTTCAATTAAGATTTCCTTTGGGCTCTCTCCAAGTAGATATTTTCTGTTTGAAAGCAGAGTATGGTTGTAGGCTGAAAAGTAGCAGATCAAGGACCAGAAACTCAGGCTGCATGGTAGAGAACTGAACCTTCCAATTCTTACCCGGTTCAGGGTCTTCCTAGTTTATCACTGTTATTTTTTAAGCTTAGAATTCTTTGAAAAAATACCCAACAACTATCTACTTTGTTGATATATTCCACAGTCTATGATCCATTTGCTAGGGAGCTGCTGAGCACTGGAAAAATGCCTTTCTCCTTCATCTGCTATTGCTTTCTAAGAATGAGTTCTTGAAAGTCAAACTTAAGCAGAAGTAATGAGTGCCACGCCAATCCAATGATGTTACTGTGCATTGTGCTTTGACCAGACTGATGTAGATAAGCATAGTGACCCAAGAGATATATGATGAAGATGCTTGCTCTATCTAAAGATAAATTTCTAGTTTTCTGATGTACAGTCAACAAAAAAATAAGCTCAACAATCAGTTAGTTTCATGCTGGTGTTCACATGAGTGGGTAAAATTCTGTCCTGTTTGTGCGATTACTTACTTTTTTCATTGATTTGTTATAGCAACCAGTGTCATTCTGGTTAATATACTATCCACTATGAAACAGAAGAGAAATGTATACATCTTACCAAAAGCTAAATATTGATCTATAAAATAACTCAGTTTCAGAAGCACCAAGAAGTTCATACACTAATATTTTTCCAATTGGAGCACTTATTCCTATAAAATTATGTTATTCTCGAAAATAGTGTGTTCACCTCATTCACATGTTTAAGTGTTGGGATCATGGGGCCTTGACCATTGTAAAGGTTGTCTTAGGATCTTTAGGATATGTGTTAAAGAAGATTCAGTTGTTACAACAGGAAAAATTGGGATAGGTGATAATTGATCAAAAAAGAAAACTTGTGAGGTACTTTAGAGAAAAATGGTTTAGCAAATTACAATGGAGTGAAGTTTTCAGAGGTTTCATGAATTTGTATTAAATATGTTCTTTTGCATATTAATCTGAACAGATTACTTATTTTTCTCTTACCTCTGTTTTTAAGTATATATTTTTCAAACTGAATAGGCAACAACAAAAATATGTTACTTAGAGCTTTACGTTAAGTATCCATCACTATAACATCAAAACTTAAATTTGAATATAAATGAAGAATTATCAAATTATCTTTTTAGTACTTAATGTTTTGAACAGAAATGCTATTTATACTTCATTTCTAGAACATCCAGCCTTAAGTCCCATAATCTGAAAATGGCTAAGCCTCTGCCTTTCATCAAGTGCACACTGAATTAACAAAGCCATGGTTTAAAGTTTTGAAATCATTAATATTGTACTCTCTGTCAAAATATATATAACATAAATTCTTAGTTGTACAAAATGGATATGTTTTTGCCTAGCCTGTATCAAATGGGCATCTAAACATTCATAAGCCTCAAAATATGAATATATATGATATGCTCATGTTGCATATTCATATGTAACAGTAGCAAAACTAGCTAAGAAACTTCTTAAAATATTTCAAATAATTCCCTTTGTTGTGAGAATGAAGTACCTTAATCACTTTTAAAACTTTGGGACTATATCAGACACTTAATAAAGAGCCAATAAGATTATTTGTCCTTCCTGTGAAAATGACTGCTTCCTCTCCCCGAGAGCTTTACTTGATGAATAAATAACTCTGTGAATGAATATTGGATCATGAAGCTTTTCTAAGTATAGGGCCACCACCTTGATTGATTAAATGGTGTCCAAAAGGATATTAACCCTGTCATGCCCCCAAGCACATACCAAAGAGTCTGGAAAATAGTAAGGGTGTTACTTCGAAGTAAGTTTTTAAAAAATGAATTCTAAGATAATTTAAAATGTACATTTATATTTATGTATGATAAGCTAAGTGAAACACATATGGTAACAAAGGGTTTACAGAAAAAATGGTTAAAGCTAGCAATTCTGGTGCTGTGGGATTAATATTTTGGCTTAGTAATATTATCACTTAAAACTAATGGGGTCAATATATATTTCTAGAAACAATCAAGAAAATAGCTCCTAAATTATATTTATGCTTCCTAGCACTGCTAAAATTAATGGTCTTATAAAATTCCTATTATAAGAATACATTTTCAAGTACTACAAAATCTGTCATAAATTATTTTGCATAAATAGTTATTTTTTAAAAAAATCAATGACTATTTTAAAGTTTTAGAGTTAAGAAGAAGAGTTTTTATAAAGTTGCTTTGGAAATGATTTATGAAAAAATTACCCTTCCTTCCATCATAATAATTTTAAAGGGACTGCCTTTTCTATTAAAATTTTTTAATTTAATTTTACAGGCTGTTACTCTATAAATAGAACAATCCATTTAAAATGGACAAGGTGAAGTATATAAATGACATTATTAGTGTTGCTACTAACAAGTTTTGAACTATGCATATTTACACATAAATAAAGCTAAACCAAAGAGAATACAAATCAAGAGCAAATGAAGATTAGAGTGGCATGCCTATTATTTTCTTAGTTTAAGGTGTAAATGGATCAGAATAATTGAGGAATATTGGCATTGTCTTGTATTGTATATGAACTTATATTGATAAATAATTGAACTTTAAAAGTCAATAGAACTACCTTATGAAATTTCTTAAAATTACCTTAATATTTTCATTTTATAATATCATACATTATGAGTTAGATATTAAAACTCACCTCAAATGTCAGATGAAATTGACCCATCAGTAAAAAGCACAAGCTACTCTATTCAAATAATAATAAGATACTTTTTTAAGGCACAAAAACCAAATACTATTTCCACTCATCATTGATTTTGAGTGGCAACAGTGTAGCCTTCAGCAAACACTACCAAGGGTCAGAGGGGTTTTGGAGAAACAGTTGTAAATACTTTTATTCATAAAATTCACACTATGTTGGGACTACCTAACCTTACTTACTGGTTAAATTTGACTAGTGTTTGGGTACAAACTTAAAGATAGGAGAACTAATTGTCAATTAGTTATTTTTTGTTTATTTGCTTATTTATTTGTTTGCTTGTTTGTTTTGGCTTGGGGTTTTGGTTTCTTAAGACAGCCTTTCTCTAGAACTCACTTTGTAGAATAGCTTGGCCTCACTCTCAGATTTGCCTGCTTCTACACCTCAAGTGCTGGAATTAAAGGTTGGCACCACCATTGCCAGGCTAAGCATTACTATTTTGTGTGATAGTCTCAATTCTAGTCTAAGTGGTGAGAAGGAATGAAGGAAATAAAGTGCATACACCTGGAAGGATAAAGGTCATATCTAGTAAATTGAAATTCAAATCAGAATGCCTCAATTAAGTATATAACTCACTCAGTGCTACTTGTACTGGTAACAAAAGAGGTCAAATGGGAACAGAAGGCCCTTGCTGGATAGTCTGATGTGTCCTTTTAGAACCTGTTAGATCCTAATAAGATACCATGCAAAATAATTTACCTTCCTGAAGCAGCATTTATTAAAAATCACAGCTATTATTAAAAATCACAATTTTCATACATTACATATTAATTAAAACTAAATTTATAGATGGATATTGTGCTACAGACTTATAATCTGAGTACTTACACAAGGGTGAGGCCTTCAGGCCAGCCTGGGCAACAGAAAATGGTTCAAGGCTGGTCTGTGCTTAATAGTGAGCTATTTTTTTAAAAAAAAAACTAATTATAGTAATAAAAAATAATAAATTCACATAAACTTGATTGAAAACAGGTAAGGTTCTGGTATATATGTATATGTATAATATTTTCATATAGATTTTAAATTTCAGGAATAGAAGCAGAGTGACTTATATATTTTTATATTCATTGTTTACTCATACCTGCAAACATTAAAATACTAACTTAGAAACCGTAACTCTCTAATATGTTTTGGCGAATAAATTGATCTTACTTTACTTTTATCCAAAAATATTAAAGCAGGGCAAAATTAGTAAAGTCTACTTGACCAAGTTTGTTTGAAACTTTTTATTCCAACTGTTGCTATGCTGTAACAACATACCATTTTCTGTAATTGGACTTTGGGTAGTGTAGAGGAGAAGCTGATGGCAAAGCATGATTCCCTAATTGGTTCTTGATTGTGTCAAAAAAGCCATTTGCTGGGGGAAAGGAAAGGTGGGACTTCCGGGTCCTAAGAGGAAGAGAAGGCACAGGAAGTTAGGAGTTCTTTGCTGCCAGTCAGGCTTTGGAAGGAGAGGCACAAACAACCATGGAAGGTCTTGGGGCACCTAGGTTGGTCTTCAGGAGCTAGCTGTTAGCTAAGAAGATTAGGACAGGAGATTCTTCACCCAGCCTTTGAGTTATCTGGCTAGTTTTAAAATAATAAAACTATATAGTGTTTTCCATCCACGGAGCTAAGGTGGGCAAAAGGAGACAGAGAGCAGTCTGGGCAGTTGATGGAGGCTTGGCAAGGTAGGTGAAAGGGGCCGGTGGAGTGCAGACAGCAGCTCCTCCCAGATTTCCCTGGTTGTAGGATGGTTATGATCTAGTTGGAGGTAAGGGAACCAGGAGAGGTCAGAGTGCGGACCGTGGCACCAGGCAAAGAGCAAGAGTGTTTTAAAAATTACATGCGACAGGGTAGTCCAGCCAATGTTCCTTTCAAGCCACAAGAGAATTCTCAGATTTTATCCTCTCATTTATCATCTCCTGCATCCTTCTAATATCCTCTCTGCTTCCTCATTCTTCCAACCAAGACTTTCAGACAAACCTTACTTCTTGCCAATACCTACATTCTTTGCCTCTTTACGGGCTAGCACCCGTATACTTGAATCGCCTTTCTGATAAGCTGTTTCTCCCACTTTTAAATACCTATTGAAGTTTCAGTCTAACTCAGGTATCTTCAAGTCAGATTGTCTGAATCTTATGATTACCCAGAAAGGGTACACTTTCTGTATACTCAGATTCAAAGACTTCTCTACACCGTATCTTTATAATTACACATTACTTACTGTATCCTGGAGAAGAAGGAAGATGGCAAGGAGCATGGGCTGAAACAGAACTCTTCAGCTTTTATGTATGTAAAATCAAGGGATTTCATGAGAGGATCCAGATTACAGGTATCTCTTGAAAGTCTAAAAGAACTTGTAACATTGCCTCACATTTTGCATGTTTCAGTGTGCTATAGAAGTCTAGCAGTTTCTGATTTTTTTACACACAGGGAAATTCCAGTGGTGAATATTATTACTTCCTATTTTTCATTAATTAATCTGCTTTATTCCTTTGCATTACCATCAGCATTTCAGTGTGTGTTTTACACTTTAATACTTCTGAATGTAGCTGTACTGTTTATCTCTTAGTCCTTAGTGTGTCAACTTCTTTTCCTAAACCTCAGTCACTCTCCTATCACCATCTTCTTTCCCCTCCATTATACCTCAGCCATAGCATCAGGGAAAGTCATGAAGCTGTGGCTGAGCTGACTTGCCACCTTCATCTGCTCTGAGCTTGTCTGTCAATCAGCACTTATATTACAGTATCGTGATGCTGTTAATTATTCAAATTCATTCCTCCTTGATGAGAGGAACACTAAATCTTTATGCCTGTAACTCCAATACCTGAAAGTTATCTGAGAATGTAGTAGAATCTGTCTCTTTAGCCTTCTGTTCAAATTTCTTATAATGACAATTTATATGATTTATACAATCAGATTGTTGAGATATTTGGTGTCATGTGGAAAATGAAAACAAGCCAAGTTTACTGAATACGAGATAATTTTTATTCCCTCCTTTATATTATTATTCATTTGATTTCCCATTGTGGTGTATGGATCACTGAGTGACCATAGGTACGATAGGCAGTAAAAATGATGCCCCTGTGTTAGGAGGACACTAGATTAAAAAAACAAATGGGTCATATGTCTATCTTAGAACAGGCATGAATCTACACACATAGGCTGCTGCAATGCCTGGGCATAATTGGGTGGCATCAGAAGAAAGGAGCTTTGATGAGCTGCAGCCTGTGCCCTTTCCAACCAGGGTTTCTAGCCTCATAAACTGCTTTCTTGTGTACTGCCTCCCACAAAGATTTGAAATTCATCAAACAGACAAAGTGTATATTTAATACTCACATGAGGGAATACAGAATGCCTTTCAATACATCAAACTCCTAAACCTTTTACATCCTTCATTTTTAAGCTACATGGATTTTGATTTGTACAATTTTAAAAATATTCTGAAGCCTAGTCAATCTAACAGTAAAAAGCACTGTTGCACAGTAAGAAATCAAGAAATACAATTCAGCAAACCTGGTATAGTTGCTCCCCAGGGAAGCTTTGTTCCAATTCGGTTTGTCATAGCCCAGATCCATCATGTCATGCAAGCCTAACTTACTACTAGTGTCTTTCATTTTTCCCCCTTTTTGGCACACTCCAACTATTTTCTGTTAAACTAGTGCTGTCACAAGAAAACATATAAAATGTTCTTTTGCAAACACTCTGTTTGGCTCTCTCCTGAGCCCTCTCTACAGAGCTTTGGGTTTCTCAAACTGTCTTCATCCAGGGTGAATGCTGACAGATCCCTGCACTTCACTCACCATCAGTGGGGACAAGCTTGATGCCGCTTCACTCAAGGTGGAAAGAAATAAGAATAAAACAGACGTTTGTGCCTTGAATCTAGACGATCCCTCACACAACAACAAAGGCTTATGTTCAAAGATGATTAGCTTAAAGGCATTTCAGAGGTTTCTGATTGTAGCCACAGTTGGGTGTCTTGCTACTGGGTGAAATATGTATTCCCCCGAGAACAAAGGCAGCAGCCATCCTCTTCTGCTGAGATGGCACCTTTAATAATTCCATGTATTTATCAGTATTTGTGTCAAGATCTTAGGGATTTTGCCCTTCAGGTGAAAGTAAGAGAAGATGGAGTGGGTAGGGTCTTAAACAGTCCTCTAAGGTGCAGTGGGAGGAAAATGTCCCAAGGTATGTAAGGGAATGAGAAGAAAATATTCCTTTGGATGAAAATGTACACAGCACAGAAAAATACCTCCAAGGCTTCTAAGGGGAAGAATGAATAGCCTATAGGTTATTCAGAAAGCCCCAAAGATAAGATACTGCTCAAGAAATTGTGCAGCACTAGTTTTCAAGTTTGAATCAAATATATCTAAAGAATAGTGTCTTTTTAAAAAGTTATAGCTGGGTAAAGGTAAACTTATTTTCTTTTCAAATAAAATCACCAAGCTCTGCATGTGCGGTTGCCATGGAATCTTCCTGCATAGCCATTCTGCATATTGTGTACGTGATTCCAGAGGAAACATGTTCAGTCTGTATTAGGAGGTGTGGAATGTGCACAAGATACAACTGAGTGTGCATACATAAAAGTGGCACTCTCTCAGTGACCTGTTGCCTAGAATGACACCTTCTGTCACCATCTGAGGGTGACTGATGCATAACTGAATCATGTGGCACCTTTTCCCATGTGGATCGCACTGTGCCTGGTTCTTCGTGCCTCTCATCAAATGCAAAGAGCCTTCACACTGTGTGCAAGGGTGTGTGAGCTCAAGACGCAGCAGGGAAAACTAGAAACAAGCACTTCTGTTTTCAAGTTAAAACATTTGATACAACTTCTTGCTTATAAAAACCAGAAAGTCACTTGATTGGAATGTGTCCTCTACCTGTCACAGAAGGTACAGACTCGAAGGTCAACAAATTCTGTTGAACACTGCTACTGGGTAGTCACATAGAGACGAGAAGCCTGTTAGAATCTCTCCTATTTTTCTACTGTTTTGGTAATGAACTTTCAAGACACATCTTGGGATGCTAGTCATTTTTAGAGAGAGGCTTGTGTCCCAAAACATGATTTCAAGTTCACACAAGTTAGAGAATGAAAGTCCGGACATAAGTTACTG
Source organism: Mastomys coucha (assembly GCF_008632895.1). NCBI lineage: Eukaryota > Metazoa > Chordata > Mammalia > Rodentia > Muridae > Mastomys > Mastomys coucha. Next base: position 31,442,056 of record NW_022196897.1, on the reverse strand, counting down.
TAACAGATTTCTGCCTGTGTTTTATTGACTTCAAAAGCAGACTGCCTTCCTAGTGACTTCTTAGTAACTGACTTATTGTCACTAGATAATTTATATAGTAACATTAGGTTTAAAAAATGTCTATAGAATCATACGTGACTAGGCAACCACCAATGATGCAGACTGATGCCAGGTGGGTTATGTCTAAAATTATACATAGTATACACTTGTTCTTTTACTATTGCACGTCAAAACACTCAGGTCACTGGCGTAAGGGGTACAGGTTAGTGAAAGAACATGAGTTTCACGTGATTCGGGAGTGGAGTCAGTTGCTACCATTAGTCAAAGTAAAAGGGAGCAAGAAAGTAAATAAGCCATTTAGATCAAGTCATCTCCCTGTAGACTTTGATGTCTGCTTGGCTTTTGAGATTTCCTTTTGTTGTCCCCATTTTTTTTCTAAAACTCATAACCATCTTTATGTAATAAAAAAATCAAAGAAAGAACAACATTTTTATCCTTTAAGCACTTATTTCATGTATACACACATGTCTGTACTCATCAGGCAACAAATACAAGCAGATTTTGCATTCTGATTAAGCTATGCTTAGATAAAGAAAAGTCAACAAAGGCAAATGAAAAATTTGTCATATCTGTATCTCTATCATGTATCCTTTGCACGTAAATAAGACAGGGATGAAGATTTTCTCAGGACTTGACAGAGCATCATTAAGGTCTACTTAAAAGATTCCTGGACTGGAATGGAGAGCATCTGACCTCCAGCATTTGGTTTGCAATTGGTCCTGTTTGTGATGAGGAAGACAGCCATTCATTTCCATGGGACTTCTTTCACCATTAAGCATGTAATGTTGCCACTTTTCACAAAGGGTATTGGGCAGATTAAATGTTATACTGCATATGAAAACACTATGAATTCAAATGCACTGAGAAAGCGTAAATGAGAAAGATTAAATCATAACACTGAAATTTTATTCAAAAAAGTTATGGGTTATTTGGAGTAGACATTGTTTTCCTTCATAATTTTGTGCATCATGAATTTTCATTTCAAATTGCAGAGGATTTTTAAGTTTTTGCTAAAGTCAACATTTAAAAATATTGTGTGGATGTAAAATTATTTCATTTACACTTAAAGGGTATATAATGGTTGATGTTTCAGTTTTCATGTGTAACGTACGTCTTGTTCAAACACATCAAAGATAGAGTTTTATTAGGACTGGCAGGGATGATACCAACATGCATTCATGGACTGATTCCATCTGTATGGAATATGTAGATCTCACTCTAAATCTAGCTCCACACTGTTCTGTATTGCCTGAGCTGAAATCTGAACTTCAATAAACCGATACTATATTAACATGAATTTAGTTACTCAATTTAAAGAAATATGCATTCCCACAAAATATTCGACATGTAATTCAGAAAGTAAATGCATGTAGGTCCACAGCACTCCTGACAGAATTCAGTAGCCATGATGCTGTAATGTTTTATCAATATAGTCTTCTCTTTCAGTGTTTAGGTATTTATGTTCAAACCAATTAGCTACCTCAAGTAAGTAAGGTAAATAGCAAAATGTAAAAACTAATTTCTGCAGCCAGAATAAACAAAAAAGTTCAATATTCTGACTTTTCCACCTTAAAGCTAAAATGGATTTTTGACCTCATACTTTGAATATTTAAGGGTCAAAATCTTAATCAGGTTTTGATATGTTTCTTTTATTTGAAAAAAATACTTTTAGGGTACATTGAAAACAATATTTAATTAGTTATGTTCTCAAAGCTCTTTAATTTTCTCAACTAATATTGTGTTTAGAATTTGGGAATTTTATTTCTAAACACAATATTAGTTGAGAAAATTAAACTTTTCAACTTTTTGTAAGTAAATTTTATGCCACTTACATGTGCTTAATTTTATATGCATCTGTCTTTGTACATCCTTCACAAGATTGCTATATGACATCAGAAGCTATTTTTATTTTTAACTTATATATTTTTCTAGTTGCCTTAGGTCAGTTCCTGCATTAAAGTCACTGTCAGACTGAAGGAATTCTCATTACAGATCCTCTGTTGCTTCAGAAGAGTTCAATGGTTGGTGGCAGTTAAATAGACATATATTTCACCACAAAATTATACTCCGTTTCTGTTTGACAAAACTCTGCCTGCTTTTCTCTCTCATGACCATTAGTGACTTGGGGCAAAGCTCCCAGGCCATGCAGATATGCCTGGTTCCAAATGTTCTTCTATGCTAACTCCCAGCTCTTGTTATATACTTACCCTATGATCCAAGGTTTCAAGCACTGTGTATTTGAATGCATGCTTATTTTATAAAAAAAAAATAAAATAAAATAAAAAAAAATAAAAGTTCAGAAGAAAGACATGGCTTGGGATTACCTTGGCGAGTTTAACATGAAGAGGAGTCAATTATCAAAGAGCACAAATTGCCAGTAAACAGCGACAAAATAAATAACAGACGGTCAGATGAAGGGGTATGATTGGCAAGAGAATATGGGCATTCTCTATGCTGAAGGCATAGTCAAAGCCATAGAATGAAATGAGTTCTCGGATAGAACTCTGCAAGAAGAATAAAAGACTAAGAGCTAATCACAAGGAAACATTAACGACTTGGATGCACCAAGATAAAGAAGACTGAGCATCCGAGAGAAGATGATAGAGCTTGTCTTAGTATTGGCTCATATTAGCTAAGATTTAACTTGGGTACTGCTAAGCAGGAGCAGCAGCCTTTCTAGTGCCTCGATGTGGCTGCAGTGCACATGCTATTTTGCCACTTGTCTGAATCCTGGCTTATAACAAAAGTTACAACAACAGACACACAGTCAAAAAAACTCAAAAGTACTCTGGGGAGAGCAGAACATGTGATAGGCTGGTACAAGGACTGAGACACATGTCTGCTGTTTATGTAAAAGTAACTAAATTTCTGAGCTCAGTTTTATTTTATTTTATTTTTGCTTTTCCTAAAACTTTTGAATACAAATTGATCACATCTATTTTAAAGATACTGCTTTATTTTTAAAAGGCTGGGGGAGAGTTCCCACTCGCCACTTGAATCTTAACTTTTTTTTTGCGTTGGCAGTTTGTATACTGAGGAGTACGGTGAGAATGGAACAGTGTGAAATTATTGATCTCTTGCCTTGTGAAGTTTCACGAGTCTTTGCAAAAAAAATTTACAAGTTTGCTTCAGGGCAAAATTTGATCATTTTAGACAGGGATTGGATATTTTGCCTTGAAAAATGCTAGCAAAAGAAACCTCCTGGGGGAGAAATCACAAATTGTCAAATCATTTGGGCATAGAAAGTCATCAACTTTATGTGGTGAGTGGCAATTTATACTCTATGCTTAGCTTTCATGGGAAGCAATTACAAATTTGGAATCAATACACCTAAATGATATGCTCCAACAGGAACTGATTGTTTCCTCTGGATGGTGTATGGGCTGATTACCATGCAATGCCAGCAGAAACCGGCAGGGGGCAGCACAGGTGGCATTGTAAATAGGGACACAGAACCAGGCATAGAGAGGACTTTGCAACAGATTGCCTGGGTAGAAAGAGGACAGCTTTGAAGATTGACCAAGGTCCAAATATGGTTTCCGCCAACGTGATTTCACCTATGTGAAATCTGGAAGGTTGTTGAAACTGCCCGAGGTTCGTTGTCTTGGGTTGAAATGAGGAAATTAATATACACTAAATAATGACAGAAAATAATAGGTAAGTATGTGGCTTGAGCATGGATAACCTCTATTATACCTCGACAGTTTTATATCAGTATATCAAAGCATTTGGGAGTCTTCCCTAGTTGTATAGATTAGAGTCTGTACATTGTTTTGATGATATCAAAATTTATATAAATCCTAAACAATAAAATACCTACAATTTCATTTCTCAGTGTGGAAGGGCTAGGAACAATTGTAAGAGCTAACTCTCAAGAAAGTTCCTAAAAGTAAAACCTGCTGAAAGAATAAACTCTTTTATCTACTAGATGGTAACCTTATTGGATTGCATGTATAACAAGTTCCTTTAGTTTGGGAGTGAAGAAGTTACATAAGCTTATGAATACTGGATTCATAGAAGACTTAAAAATATTTTTGGCTAGGTAACACTTTTGCATAGTTCAGCAATCAAAAAGCATAAAAAAAGGAATAAAGTGAGAAGTTTTTCTCTTCTCTTTATCTCAATAGTGGGATTTTTAAAAATGGAAAGGAGCATATTCTCAGCTCATCGCTGACTGCTAGGGGTGTCTGTGGTGTTTGCTGAGCAGCTACTTTTTTTGTAAAGGATCTCAGTATATGTCGACTACTGGCCGCCTTGTTACCACAGTTAGGCACCACCTTTCCCACTTGGCCAGTGCAGGAGAATCTGCTTCTTCATGTGAAGAAGTTGAGTTCTCAGACCTGTGCCCCACAGGTCCATATGAACTGTGAAAGAGCTGCCGCTAAGCACATCTTCTATCCATTCAACTGCCGAAGTCTAGATGCATTAAATCCTTGTGCACATATCTCCATTTTTAAGCCAATATTTTTTTTAACACAAAAGAATCTTAACAGTGTTATACCTTTTCCCACTAGTGTCTTGATTTCTGATGCTCTTGAATTTTGCTTTGCTGCTTAGAGCTTCACTTTATCAAACACCAGACCTCTATCATTCTAGTGTAAGATAGGCTAGTGATATGGTTATTATTCTTGCAAGATCATCTGCCTTCATTTTAAGCCTGACTTTAACCAGTTACTAACTCTATGGCTCTTCTAATTTGTTTTCTGTTGCTTGTTGCAGCAATAAAAAAAAAAATTAACTTGGGGGAGGAAAGGCCTTATTTCATCTTATACTTCTAGGTCATGATCCATCTCTGAGGTAAAGCGATGGGAGCCAGAGAAGGACAGAACCAGAGAAGAAACCATGGAAGAATGACGCTTACTGGCTCCTTCTCTAGCTCATCTCATGCTCATCTAGCTTTCTTACATTGTCTGACCTCACTTCCTAAGATTGGAGTGTTATTCATTGTAGGCTGGACTCTCCTGAACCAATCATCAATCAAGACAATCTCTCACTGACATAGCCATAAGCCAAATTGATTTGGACAATTCTGCAATTGAGCTTCCCTGTGTCCAGGTGACTCCAGGCTCTACCAAGTTGATAATTAAAAACTAACCAGTAGAATTGTCTTGGTCAGATAACTAGTGGTCTTAGGTATGACACAAGAGATGTTATGGGGTTAAATTCATAAATGTAACTAAAACACACCTAACTTAAGCATAACTATCTAACTGGCTCTAATATTTTTTCTTTCATTTTGAAATATATTTGTAACTTTCTAGTGTGTGTGTGTGTGTGTGTGTGTGTCAGAGAGAGAGAGAGAGAATAGTTTTGTGATTTCCATATGTTGTGGTTTAAATATACTTGGCCTAGGGAGTGCCATTACTAGTAGGCATGGCCTTGTTGGAGTCGGTGTAGTCTTGTTGGAGGAAGAGTGTCACTGTGGGAGCCAGTCTCTTAGTGGCTTTTAGATGAAAATATAGAACTCTCAGTTACTCCTGCACCATGCCAGCATGAATGGTGCCATGCTCCCACCTTGATAACAGACTGAGCCTGTGAACCTGTAAGCCAGTCCCAATTAAATGTTGTCCATATAAAAATTTCCTTGGTTATGGTGTCTGTTCACAACAGTAAGACTCTAACTAAGGTACCATCTCTTTGTGTATAACCAAAAGCATGATATCCAATGAGGTGACTGCTATTCTAAATTTTACCTTATCTGATTGATGGGCCTGCAGTAGGAGGGGATGCAGTTGTTAAGAATATACTGCCACTTCAAGACCAACACTCTCTCTCCTTAAAACTTTAAAACTCATTAAATCCTTGATTAAAACCTTAAAACTCAGGTTATTTTATCGTAATGTTGGTGTCTCTCTTGGCTGTGAATGTTTCAAAAGAAAGCATCATATACAGCTATTACTTTGGTGGGGTTAGTATATAAAGATGCCAATACTATGAAAAGCTATGTGATCGCTAAGGAAAAAAATAAATTATTTCTCCCTTCTCCAAGTGCGTGTCCATCTGCCTACCTACTGTTGTATCTTCTACCAAGGGTATAATGTTTATGCTGGCAGTGTGGCATTCGAAGCATGGCCTGAGTCAGTGGGTGGCAAGTCCTAAGAGAACTTTTACCTCTTCCTTGTTTCTACATGTGACAGACAGACTTGCTGATGAGTTAACTCTAAGTCCCCTTTTCCTGTCCCGATGCACTCCTCTCTGTCTGTTCTTCTTCTCCCAAGTCTCCACAATCATGGCTGGGGGTTGCCCAAGCAAGTCTGGCATTAGTCTGTTAGGAAAGCCACGTCTCTCCTTTTCCCTTTAGTATGAGAATTATAAGGAAAATAAGAAATCTTAGCTTTTTAAAGTGAGCCTATTAATATGAAAACCAGATTCAGACAATCTCAATAGCCCCATTTCAGCTTTCAAAGGAGTCTTTGATTTTTAACTTGTGAAGATTTACAGATTGACTTCATTTCTAGGATGGGTGAAATGTGAGGTCACTTCAGGCCAGTCTGAAGTACTGGGAATAATCTCATACCCCATGATGTCCCTGACTGTGGCTACTTCCCAAACTCTCTGGTGGATGCAGTCTCACTTCCTTCTGAAACAAAGTACACCCATCACCAACTGTAAGGGCTTCCATGGCACTGGACAGAAGGCACAACTCTGGGCTTTAAGCATCAGTTACAGTTACCAAAACACAAATGCTTTTCTAACCAAACTCTACAACTAAAACCCATACATGCAAGAGCCAGGTAAAGTCCAATAAAATGGCTGAAAAATAAATCCCACTAAAGCTCTGAAAAAAATGAATATATTTTAACTCTGTAACTAACAGTGAGAATTCTAGGAGAATATCAGAAGGCTCTGTGATCAAAATATGTAAAAAAAAAAACAAAAAAAAAACTATTGCTTGAAGGCAGTTTACAAATAAAGGACCTGTCAAGCTCTAGGGCAGAGTGAGTAAAGACTGTGCTCCCATTTTCTCATCTTCTTATTGCTTAGATGATCTAACACAGAGCATTTCAGTTTTCAGCAAGTGGAAAGCCTTCATGCCTCTTGTTTAAAGATGGGGAGGTCAGCTTGAACAATGTGGTGCATTCAAAGCAGGACTTAACTTGGACAGAGACACCCAGCACCTAGAAATTAACTCTTAAGCTGACTAAGATTTGCTGTTGTACTTCTTGGCAGAATTTGGGACTGAGACTAACCTCAATATCTGGGACAGATCATAGTCTTTAATGTAGGCATGGCTTGTTTCTTGACAAATGCTATAATCACATAGGAGCAGGGCAAAAACACTGTACCATTCAGGAAATTCAGGACTCACATGCAATTCCCGTCATCAGAGGAAGTACTCGAAGATCTTTTCTCTAAGCACAACTACTTGAAGATGAGAAGGGTTTCACAGGATAAATTAAAACCCACCAAATTGGCACTTCAGTTGAATGAAGAGGAAAAAACCCAGAAGGGTGGACTGTCCATAAAAAAAAGACACCACTTCATTCTCTCCTAGAAATAATAACATCCTTTATATGTCCCCCGTCTCTATGAGGAGATTTAAGTGCTTTATCTAATTAATCCTCCCAGCCTCCCAGAGAGGTAGATAGGGGGCAGATATTATGATCTGAATTCAGCAGTGGTAGAAATTAAAGTGTCCTGATTAAGTGACTTAGAAAGTGACAGAATTTTCACTTGAATAAGTACACTCTGAATTCTATGCTATTTTACTAGAAACAGTACCCATTACATAGCTTGAATCTGCCTTGTTGTAATCCACCCTATGTAAACTATAGACAGAGGAACAAAACAACAATAGCAAGGAGACAACCGTTTCAGTGTGGCTGCCCACAGACGACAAAACCCTGATAACTCAAAAAGAGATTGTGAAATTCATAGTGGATTCTGGCATCAAAACAATAAATTTTACTTTAAAAAAAAATCTGTAAGAAAATTTCATATACTTTGAAATTACCATAGTAGTCCATCTAAAGCATAATAAGCATTTTTAAAACAGTAGTATATGCATTGTTTCAGAATCTCCACCTGAGGGACCCGGTGCCAGGAGTCAGGGGAAAAGCACGGTTCAACCAACCAGCTACCTACTCAAAACCTGGGTCTTTTCTCCTTGTGGGCAGAGCCATGCCTGAGCTGAAGACTCTGGGAAAAGACAGTCCTCTTCCCTCTGAACCCCAGGATCTCCCTTTCTTTTTAGTGTGTGGAGCAGCCAGGTAAATGATTCCTCCCAGTGAGCCATGCCTGCAGCAGACCTTCTTGAGAAGGCTCTCTTCATTTCCAAGAGGGATCTGCCAAAACCTGGCAGGTCCCTGTGTACTACCTGGTCTAGATATTGCCAATGTGCATCCCCAAGTAAGATGAGCTGATCCCCAGGATGGCAATTAGGAAGAAAGCTTAATGGTCTTGAGGATTTTCTGAGGAAGCAAACCACTCTGAAAATGTTTGATCTTGGCACAATCCTTCTATATGTACACAAGACAATGTTTTAATTAATAACAAGTGCATGTTTTCAGAAACACTTCCATGTCATCATAGTTATCATTAGAGACTGTACCCAGGACCTTGTACATCTAAGCAAGCTGAATCCCCAGCCCAAGTGAGTGTATTCTGATGGCCTTTCAGATCTGTTTCTGTAAACCACATAATCATTCTGAGATGAACACATTCTTTATGAGATGCTAGAGACACATAAATCTGGCCCTTAAATTTCCAGAGAGGATAGAAAACCAATTAATACTTTCCTTAAAATAATTTTTTCTCAAACAACATGGATCAACATAAACAGAAAAAAAAACTCCCTTAAGAAGCTCTCATGACAGAAAAACAAGAGCAGAACTCAAAGGCTGGGTGTTTAAAGTGAAAATTTGTGTTCCATTTTCCTCTGGACCTAGAAAGGAATCCTTATTGTACTGCTTAGTTCCATATGGACTCTTTCAAGGTCTGCATATGACATGTTGGATGGTAAGACAAATCATACTATGAGGTTTTTGAAAACCTTTTCACAGATGAATAGTTTAAGATTTAAAAAGTCCTAACTGTCCAAATAATCAAGTAGACAGCACATCCCTGTGGAATATAAGACTTGATACAGTGAATACAGAGGTGTGGACGGTGTACTTTGGACTGGAATATGGTGTGTGAGTACTTTATTCTAGCCATTTCATATTTCTGTCTCAAACATAAACAATCCTGTCTGCCAGCCTCTGTAAGAAAATGATACCTAATGAAACTGGTCGTGTTTTCTTATGGAGAGGTGAACAACAAATGGAAATCCAACTCCTATGGTCACCTCTATTTGCAGACCAAATGGCAAGGGAAGAATGCACTTCCATATGTAGGTTCCCTGGACACACTGGAAGGGAAGAAAAGTTCAGGAGGTTGAAAGGCATGGATCCAGTAAAGTCCTGGATCAAAACAAAAACTACAACCACAACATGTTGAAGTCCTAACTCTTCCTCCTAGCCCCATGCTCCCAGAAACAAGACTCAGCCTCAAAATATATTTACAGATACCATATAGCGAGGCTCTTCCCTGACTAGATAAAACTTAAAATATCCCAATTTATTCTAGCCCCCATTCTGCCACCTGGCTGGTTTCCTGTGCTCAGGTACCATGCATCCATCTTGTCACATATTCCCTGGGGAATCTCCTGCCTGGCTTTCTCCCAGTATCCTTTTCCTATTATTTCCTAGGCCATAAGCCATAGGCTCTTTAACTGACAGGTGAGGCATCCATACCTGTATCATGCAGTACACATGGTATTCTCTCAAGAACAACAGCAAGAGAAAGGAAGAAACTGTGAAGAACACTATGAGCTATGCAGCATCCAAGCCAGAAGAATGCTAAGATGATACAGTAAGGGAGTAAACACAATGCAAAGAATCGCCACGAAAGATAGACATTCAAGCATTAAAGGACCATCAAGTAAAGTAGTAACTATGGCCTTAGCTACCAAAGATACAAAATGTAATTAGAACAATAAATAACAATGACTCATGGGCCTATGAAAGGAGTGCAGAAAATGCTGAATGATAAACCAAAAGTAGGTTTGTTTGTACTAAATGCATAGAGCATTTAGAGGCAGTGTTAAATTAATTGCTTTTAAAATAAAGTTTGGTAGTAGCGAGACTCCTTCTGTGGTTTTAAAAAATCTAGATTTATAGAGAGATGCCTAGAGCACCACAAGGGGCCCAAGCATTCTGTAAACACTTTCCTTATTTTCATCTCCATGGGCCTTAAGATTTGGGGGACTAAGGGGGGAGGTTAGGGTGTGGTTCAAAGCCTGGATTTCTTCGTGTACCAGCCCTGTCCTGAAACTTGCTTTGTAGACAAGTTTGCCCTTGAACCCTCAGATATCTTCCTGCCTTTTCCTCCTGAATGTTGTGAATAAAAGGTGTATGCCACCACACCCTGCTTAATTCCCACCTTGAAAACAAGGGATAGGTGTGGAAAGTTGGCTCTGAGCAGTATTCATGATATAAAATGCATGGGAGAGATTTCCAGCATAGCTGTAAAGACTATGTGAAAAAGGACTTTCCAAATGTACAACTGGGCGTTTCTTGGATGCTCTCAGTAGAACAGACATTCTGCCTAAATTGTCTAATGTAATTTTCCTTCCAATAACTATAAGGTCAGACAAACTACACAAGTCCAGAACTGAGAAAAGTTCACCTTAGCCATAAGCAAATTGTAGAAGGATTCATAAAGGATGGGTGCATGCTGATTTAGAGGGCAGGAAATAAGTTGTCATGCCAAGATGGGTAATGACTCAGCACTGGGAAAGCAGACTAATAAGTAAGCAGTATGGTTAGAGGGCTGGTCAGTCATCCCAGAGGCAAGCATTAGCATCCAAGGTGGATGTCACAAGTATGTTGATGTATCATCAGAGTAATGGATCTGACCCAGGCAACCGTAACACCTCCAGAAGGAATCTTATGTAAATGGTTATCAGCAGGGACTTTGTCATCTGTCTGTAGTTGGATATTTCATTGTCATCTGTCTGTAGTTGGATATCTCAAGAGCAAGAAGTTAGCTTTCAGGAAAATGTGTTCTCTTGATCTTGTGAAATAAGTAGGAGTAATTAAATAAGTAAACTGGCCTGATTTCATATTTACAAACTGAACTAAGAGGAGAAATAAATCTGTCTCATCAAATGATAATTTTGTTTAAATGATGATTTGAAAAGTTTTTGTTTTTTTAATTTCATCTTTCAGATTGTTTTTTAACTCCACCTAACAATTGCCAGGATGAACAATGTGATGTAGGCATTCATAATGTGTGTCCCATTTTGGCCAATCAATATTGTTTCTTGGAGCAACAGTTCAGTGATGGATCGAGTAGCCTACTCTATGCCCCCAACCTTCTCTCCTTTTGAAAAGAAATCAACAGCTGCTCAGTGCCCAATATATGACAGGAGCTGCCTGGAGGAACTCAGTATTTCTCCTGAGATGACTCCTGCCCAAGAGATGTGGCCCTTGAGTTTGTGGGTGGCTTCTGTTTTTGTTTATATGTGGGTTTTTCACCAAACAGAAGGATTTATTCATTGTTTTGTTTTTGATTCAGGGATTTTTACCAAGAGTGGTGGTTTAGTCCATTGTGATATTTTTCAGTATACATTGTTAAATTCTCAAAGCCTATTAGGCAAGGTGTCCTGGGGAAATCGAAATTTATTATTGTCATTATGAAACTCTGAAATTAAGACCACCTTGCAAAACAACCGAATTGTTATAAACGTGGTGTGTCGTCTGGTTACCCAATCAATTGGCCAGTAACAGGAGACAGCTATTAGTCTGTGCTGTGTGAATCTAACTTCCTCCTCTTAATGTGATGGAATTAATTCACACAACCTGATAACAAGGCTATTACAATGCGAACAATGGTTTAAAAGTGGCTTGCGTGGAACAGCCAGGCACCATTGAACATTTCAGATCAAAGGTCTATTGAACAGAAAGAACAAATAGAATCAATTTCTTGAACTGTCTCTGCATTTCCAAAACTTGCAACATTATACCACAGAATGTGACTTAATGAAGTACAGATGAGAAGACCAGAGCAAAGCTAGTTTTAATGTAACAATGAAAATTAATGGAGGACTTTGGACTTTTTTTTCCCTCTATGGAAACAAACTAGTTATTAAAGACAGCTTTGTTCTCCTAAAATTCAAGACTTTAAAGCCAGCCAGGACATAGATAGTTCACTTAGGCACAGATAACAAGGCGTAGAGTCATACATTTGCTACTTTTTATCTGGGCTCGAAGGCTGTATGAGGCATAATTTATTTATGTTGAAGCCACAGTGTATTTAATGAGGTAAAGTGACCTAACCTAACTCACAAAAGTAATGGAGGATACATGGGCATTTTGCTTTAAAACCCTGAAATGAATAGCTAAATAATGACCACAATTAAGTGGATTCTGACTGAATAAAGATTATACATTATTTCAGGTATTTCAGCCTAATTACTTTTGGTTTTGGACACAAATAACAGATAGAAGAGTACCAGTGCAGTGTTATTTTAAGTAGGTGTATTTGAAAATAACACAGGATCTGCAACCACAGATAGATTGATTAAAGCGCTGGAGATGTAGCTCCGTAGCACAGTGGCTTGTCCCACGTGCCCAGAATCTGGGTACTGCCCTTAATGCTGCAGTAAAGCATGTGATTAGGAAGCAGAATGATGTGAATAATTTGTTTTTCTTAATCTTTAGCTTAAAACAATCTACTAAGAAGCCCCTCAAGAATAAGGAAATGACACTTTGTGAAAATCCTGGACAAAGTGCTTCAGAATGTACAATATGCACCATCTACACAGATACTGTTATCTTTGCATTGTCAAGTATAAAATCACAATGCAAAAAAGTACAAAAACATTCCACTTTATATGGCTAAATATAAATTTAGAAAAAACACAAGCTATTAAAAGTAAAATTCAGAACTGACTTGCTGAAAAATACATATTTAATACTTTTCTTCTGAAACATTCATGAAAACATGGGAAAAATAATCACATTATACCAGGACTCAAGATTGTGGAAATAGATGGGCAATCGTCTTGACTATTGATGGTAACTGTGGCTTGACATGCCATAGGCCATTGGAGCCTAGGCAAGTAGTACATGTCCCTAGCCCAAGACATCAGGAGAGGGCATGAATGTTAAGAGGGGTCCTGCAACCACCTCCTTCTCAATCACATGAGCCTTGAGATCTGTGAGACAGATGAGTGGGGCTACCCCCAGAGTTAAACACATTCAAAAAAAGGTTAAGTATGATTTAATTGTAATGTTCATCAGTACCTATAAGCACCAATGTTATTAATCTATGGGACTGACTATTTTTTTCTAGGCCTTTGTCAGACCTTTCTCTGATCCCCTAGCAGCCTTGACCTAAGGAATATGAGTCAAGCCAGACTGCTGTCCTGCCAACATAGCCATTTCAACAGTCATAGCTGACTGAAGGCAGCCACATGACAACCACAGCTGTTTGCTGCCAAAGCATCGCTCCTAAAGGCACAACCCCCAAACCCCAGCTGTGCTTCTTTCAAACAGCCCATACTGGACTTCTTGCTTTCTGAGTCTCTTTCCAATTAAGATGCCCTTGGAAACATCCCCAGCCAGGATGGAGAGCAGACTGTCCGTGACGGCTTAGCAAATAGGCTGTGGTGACTGGTATATGAGAGACATCACCACCATGGGAATGACCACAGTACATCGTGTATATGAAACACGGTGTATATAAACACTCCATCCTTAGCTATATAAACTGGCCAGAGCTGACCAAACGACAACCTTCTGTACCATTCCTCTATGCTAGTATTGAAACACTACGCTCCCACCCCCAAACGTTTTCCTCAAATTGTATTTTCTTGCCAGGTTTTGGTTTCTTCATTATTGGCAGAGTAGGCTGATTTTGTAACATGAAGAGCAGAGGTGGTGGCGCCAGCAGCGGCAGAGGCAAGAGCAGCAGTAGTGGGCCACAGATTGTCTGCACCCAGAGAGTTCTACACCAGTCGCTGTAAGGCTAAGGGCTCCAGTACTGGAGGCTTGTCTGAGAGGTGTAACTCTAGAGGGCACTGTTAGCAACAGCTTGCGGTTGTTTTCTGCAGGGACTCACTACTGTTAACAGCTGTGGATTGTAAAAGCTGCTAAGTGTCAGCCCTGGAAGAGCTTCTCTAGTCTACCAGGATTCCTATCTGGGTAGAGCCAAAGGACCCCAGCTACTTGCTGCCCTGTTCTACCTCGGCTCCCTCATCCATGGCTTATGGATATAACAGGTTCCTTGTTACAGAAAGCTTTACCACCACCCATTCTTGATGTGTAAAAATAAAAACAAAATGACTGGAGATTTAAAAGAAGTAGTTCTTTCTTCAAGAGAATTGCAGATTTAATTCATGCCCACATTAAAGTAAAAAACTGCTTAAAACTCGTTAAACATTGGTTTGTGAGCTAAAACTGTTTGCTTTCGAGTGGAATATAGAAAACGAAAAGATATTAACATGGAAATTCTTCCTTCAGCTTTAATATGGAAGAGAAATTTTAAAATAAAAGCAACCATGTTAAACCTGTAAGAAGTATTCTATAACAAGCTAGATACTATGAAAAGGGATTTTACACTTTTCAAATAACAATTACTTAAAGAATTTCTTGAAGAAAGAAAGATTTATTGGAGGAAACGGGATCTCGAAGAATCTACTTAGGCTGACTTCTCAGTAAAACACCACGTGGGTGTTTACATGGTCAAAATAGGAACGCTGATTTCTGAAGGTCAGAAACTAATGAAATGAGGGCAGAGTTGAAAGAATACAGAAACCAAACCAAATCCAGCTATTACTAGATGTTGGATCTTTTCAAGGGCCAAAAAGGGCAGAAATAACACTGCAGAAAATTATATTAACAACAGAGGAAAAAAATAGAAATTTCATGTTCAGAGAAGATGAAGACAAAACTTCCAACATCAAAAGGGATAGATGTAGGCTCAAGTAATACCACAGTGGGGATGTGGAGAGGGTAGGGGACTTAGAGAAACTTCAGCCAGGCACAGCGTGGCTATCACATTCTTGACTTCTCAGCCACTGTGATTGTCAGCACAACCTTCATAAGACTGTGCTCTTCCACATTCTATCACCCATGGAAGAGGGGTCCTAAGGACCAACCTCCAGTCCTCCACTCAAGTATCTATAGGCACTTAATGGCTTTTAGTGAGATGGATGTTTACTTCAGTTTACTTAAGTTGTGCTCATACTTCTGAAAATAAGTATCCTCATCTATCCTCCATTATCATCCAAAATGAAAATCCGTGTATAACTAAGAGGGAAAGACAGAGACAGAGAGAAAGGAAGGAGGAGGAGGAGAGGGAGGGAGGGAGAGAGAGAGAAACAGAGGGAAAGACAGAGGGAGAGAAAACAGGGGAAATAGTTGCAGAAAGAAAATAGACTAATAGAATGAGGACCATTGTCATTAACCACATATACAAAAATGTCATGATGAAACCCATTATATCTAACTAGTTAAATATGTATATAATAATACAAAATTAAAAAGTTTGAAAAAGAAACGAGGGAAGACTTTTATAAAACATTACATTTCCTGAGGATGAAAATCTGAATTTTAGGTAACTATCACTAATGTCAACATTAATGAAGATAAATGTTTTTAATTTTGTTGAATATATGTTTAAATTTCTTGAATGTGACTAGTATATTAACAGAAAACTAACATGTAATTTTTAATTTTTTTCAAAATAAAGCTATAAAAATTACAAAGATCAAAGTCAGATTGCTATATACTATATTAATGGTTTAAATATACCAAACAATATTAACATAAATTTAAAAGAAAAATCGATCAGGAGATTTGAATTTGCAATGAAATATACTTACATTAAATTATAACACAATAATAATACAAAAGAATAATTAAATCAATATGGGTGCTATATCAAAGAAATCAGCATCTTTAAAATATATTTCTTTAAAAAGGAGATAATACATAATTAAAATAGGCATCATAAAACCATGGGGAGACAATGCCTTCACCTCCAAATGATACAGCGATTATCACTTCCTGGCAGACCAAAATGGATTAGGGATGATTAAATATCATCAATGCTCAAAAGGCTAATGCTAAAATACACTGACATTTTTTCAAAAACAGCAACAGAGGTGAAGGAGACTTCTGTTTTCAAGACAATCAATATTTTATGGAGTAAGTGTCTCTAGCATCAGTAGGAGCAAATGATGATGGCGAAGCTTAAGAATTTGTGTGAAAATTGAGTGTAAATATTATGTCATGTAGAGAAGTCTCAGCTTTCCTGAAGGGTAGTATATATACAGAAAGGAGTTCTATTCATCCATAAAGAAGAATGAAGTTATGCCATTTATATATAAGTTACCTTAGTAAACTCTCAATTTCTGCATGAATCACAGCATCTCAAAAGAATACAGACATATCTTCAAGTTTGGGCAGGAGGGTTGGACCATGTAAATCACAGTGTCTCTGATTGCTTAAAGAAATCTAAAGCATAGGCCTGGGTCACAGCTATGAGCATAAATAACGGTCTAACTTTTTAACAATTCTTTGACACATACTCATTTTAAAGGGTAGACACATGGAACTGTGTTTTTGTTGTACTTGATTTTATTTAATTCAATGTTACAAGCTGATGCTAATTCAACAAATGCCAATTTTTTTATAACTCACTCTTTTTGTTGTTGTTGTTGTTTTTTTTTTCAAGACAAGAGTTTTTCTCTATAGCCTTCTCTATCCTGGAACTCACTCTGTAGACCAGGCTGGCCTCGAACTCATGAGGTCTACCTGCCTCTGTCTCTACCTCCCCAGGGCTGGGATTAAAAGTGTGTGCCACCTCCATCCGGCTTCACAGTTAATTCTAATCTTTAATTTTAATATTTTCTAAATTCTTTAACAGCATGGGATCCACCGTTCACTGTTGCTTGGTAGCCCAATGTCTATTCAAGTACCTGTAGATTTCATGAGTACTTTAGCCAAAATACTAATAACAAATTTCATGATTCTGCTCTTTTACAGATCATCTATAAAACTAAATTTTCTAACTCTTACATCTGTAATTTTTAAATACACATACATAGAAACACACACACACACACACTGGGTTTTTAACTAACCTCTGTTAAATTTGTTTGAAGGAAAATAACATTTTTTTGTATGAGGTACATGTGTCTTTTACCTTCTATGTTCTAAGATACAGCGATGTTATACATCTATTGGTTATTTCTTTCCTACTGAGGTCTCATTTGTTTTCGTTCTTGAGAATTTCCATCGGGTTAGCTGCTTGGCCAAATTTTCCTGCCTTTGCTCTGAAGGTGTAGATTTTTCAAGTGCCAGGAACATGTGCTAAAATATTTCCCAGGAGTGGTAGCTAATTGCCACTTGGTTTACTGGAATTGTTTGAGGGCCATTGTGTTTGCTTGCTTTAAACCAATATGGTCTATGTAAGAAAAACAGGGGTTTCAAATGACAAAATGAAATGGTGAACTACACAAAACTGAACTTTGCCATGCTAACAGCTGACAGAGTTGATTCACAGTCATTTTCATTGACACTAGGTAGTTTGTTTACTGAAATCAAAGTTGTTTTTCTTGTAACAAGCATTTTCAACAAAAATGTGGCATTTTATGTATTTAAATGGCTTTACTCACCCACTCAAA
>NW_022196897.1:31363139-31424309 GCF_008632895.1 Mastomys coucha | reverse complement strand
GGAACAATTTATACTGATGACTGTCATTCTCTTTTTAAAACATATCTAATATTATCTCATCATGTATATACATATACATATGCATAAATATACATGATGTACACATATATAGAAATGTATAGATTTTGAAATCTAGAAGATAATTATTACAATAAGGTCCCTCACAGTTGACTCACTCTGCCAAGTGTTTAATGTGAGTCTAACTGTATTAGTCATTATATTTATATACTTTATATTTTTAAGAGAGCTTGTAAATGTCCACAAATTGAACATAATGTATTTGAGGCTGTATAACATATACTCACTTGTCATTAGAGACATGAAGAAGCCCTTAATATCAGTCAAATACTAAATGAAAATACCTTAAAAATCTTGCTTCATTTGGTGTTTCACTCTGAAAGGACATATTCTACTCTGAACTCTCTGATCTTTAGTTCTTATCTTTTATACATCTGCCTTTGACTTTAATCATTAATCCAAAATTTCCACATCCTAAAAACACTTCTAAACTGATTTTAAAATAGTTATGACTTGGTATGCATGTTGACATATGGTATTGAATTATGTGAACTTTAGTTCCATATTCAACAGTGTTTAATCAAGGAACTTCAGTGATTCCTTTAAATGAGCCATTATATCAGCACCAATGAAAAGAAATAATACATTGTGAGAAATATGCTTTTACTTTTGCAAAGGTGTGATGCATATCACTTTAGCTTAACAATATCAACACCTAACAAAATGTCCTTTAATTTAGATGATGCAGATAATTTGAATGTCTATTTATGCCAAGAATGTTGAAGGTTCTGTGACTATTCTTGATGAAAACTAGGAGCTCCTCCTGAACTGTCTTTGTGTATTATGGTGGGCAGCTGGGGCAGGGGCTAATGTGTCTCTGCTCTACTAGCTCTGACTCAGCACCATGAAATATAGACAGACATGACATATAGGTTGGTTCTGACTCTGGGGTCTAAAGACACAATTGGTTTTCCTACATTTGTGCTAAACAGTTTTTTCCATCAGCCTGGATCCAGAATGTAGTATAACTAAATAACCAACATCAGAACACACACACACACACACACACACACACACACACACACACACACATACTCACCCTAGAGTACACAAAAATCTATTTTGGTTAATTCAAGGACCAAATGTTGAAATATGCCAAAGAAAAAAACTTTAATAATACTTGGTATGTTGTATTTCTCTGTATTATTATTGTCTTCTTCAATTTATTATATTGATTTCACGTATTCAGAAACATGAATAGGGGTTACATATCCAATATTTACTGTATGATTCATAATAGTCACAAAATTACTGTTATGAAGTTGCAACAAAAATAATGTTATGGTTGGGGATCACCACAACATGAGGAGCTAGATTAAGAGATCACAGCATTAGGAAGGTTGCAAACCACTGAGCTAGCCTTTGATGAAGTCATTTATTTCATTCCTATTTTTTTTTCTCATCACTCTTTGCTACCAAATTGAACCTGCTATAAATCCAGAAATATAAACTCATGGTAGTTTTAGAATTTAATTTAGCTGAAGAAATTGAAATAAATTTTAGATCTCAGACAAAACAAGGCTGAAATTTTAACATGAATGTGTTAGGTTTATTTTTTTTAAAGAGGAAAAGGAGAGAACTCCAAAGGGAAACAAATAAATTAAACCTCTAAATTTACATATTTTAGGAGAAAAGAAATGTGACAATGCATTAAATAGACATGCTTATGATTCACATCTCCACCTTACACCAGTACCTAATCTGAAAAAAAATTTCCTACAACTTTTAAAATTAATAATAGTGGCAATGTCCAGATATACCTTTTTAAAAATCAACAATTGTTACAATATTAAATTCCAAAATAACATGGCCTTCATAGTTGATTTTAGCTAACGACTTTTAACATGTAAGGTCACTTTCAATTTTTGAAAAACAAACATGAAAATACCACTTGGAATGAAAATATGAGAAATTTAATTTTTCTCAGGCCATTTGCAAGCTTTCCCATCATCTGCACAGAAATCAAATTTCTTTTCTTTTCCCTGGAAAGTCCTGAAATGCTGAAACTTTGGGGCAATGTTTAGATTTCTCCAACTGTATTTCTATCTTCTCTTTATGTCTTAAGCCCAGTTTGTGGGTTAGAACCTCTAAAGTTGTCTTAACAATGATCTGTGACAACCTGAGATTCTGTTAGTCCATGTTATTTTTAAAAATAGCAAGATACACAGTTTTCTCTTGTTTTCCAAGAGGCCAACAAAGATCCTATCTTGAAGACGCTGAACACAGTGTTCCTTGAGCTTCTGTCATTTTGTTCCCCTGGAACTTTCCAAGCCAGATTATGTTGCTTCCACCTAATGTTGCAAACATTTTGGGTGCAAGCCCAATGTGATTTTGAGACTTGGGTATGATTCCTTGTAACCTGGCATCCTTCCTGGAAGTTAACTTTGTTAGGCAGTTATTGCTATAAACATACTGAGTAATAGGAAAGCTACATGGCCAGATGAAGTCTACTACCTGCCTTTTCTCTACAGCCCTGTAATATGGAATCTGGCAATTCATTGGGGTTCCAAGATCTCTTTAAAGGGTTAAATCCTATTTCTAGAACTGCCATTACCTCTCATAAGTATTAAATCTTTAGATTATATTTGTATATGCATAATTTGGATCAGTTGGGTATTTATTCTGTTATGAATGAGCCCAGAATTTAGAGGCTTAAAACAACTACTTTTTTGATTAAAGTCATAAATCTCAGTCTTACTCAGATATTCTCATAAAGTTACATGACTGAAAGCAAGCCTCTATCGCTAGATGCACAATGTATATTACACACTGGAAGCATTTCTGGAAGCCATTGACAGAGGCATCCACAACCAATGAATGTCTTTAGCATATCCAGGCTTGTACTTTGACTCTCAGGACATAAGATTCAAAAACGTTCAAAGAGAACCTAGAGTATAATATCTAAGTTTTGTGGTAGGTTATACTAAAAATTTCATACACACACATTTTAAAAGCTTATGAGATGATGGAAGAAGACTTTCTTTTCTGCATCAAAAGAATCTCAGGGATAGAAAGTTACACCCTGGCTCTTATCACTGGAGCAGAATCGATAGTAACTATCTGATCATATTTTCAATGGACTATGTAGCTTTAGCTTCATATTATGATTGGCATTTTCAAATCTGCTAAATGAAGAGTTACATGACAATCCCGAGGTAGAAATAAAACATTTGGAATTTGGTGCAAAACGTTCTGGAGAATCTAAGTCTTACACATAAGTGAATCAAATTTTCCTTGTCCTCTTCCCATGTGGGTCTAGGGATGCTTCCTATGCTTGACCCTATGGTCTCAAGGATGGTCTTGAAGTCATCTGATGAAGAATAAAAAAATATGGGTAGCACCTGCCATCAGCCCACCCCAGGATGGTGATTTAAAACAATGGTAAGCAGAAATGCTATTACACATCATTCAAGCAAGCAACCTAATGCTGGGTATCCAGAGGGAGGAATATAGACAGTAGGGATGGCTTTTTATGGTGATCAGAGGCCTGGGAGTGGAACATGTAGAGAGAAGATTGGAGACAATGAAGCCTGGACAATATTAGTAGACTCATAAGAGTCAGCAAGAACATGCGTGTTTTATGTCTCCTGTTAATGTCATAATTTTTCCCAGAGATCATACTGTTGAACCAGATGACTTGAATCTTTGATGTTCTCCATCTTCTAGCTTTAGCCAGTTAGATCTTATAAAATAAATCCATAAATGAGGAAGTCACAATGTCAAGCATGACACTGTACTGACCTAACACCAATAGTTCCTCCCAACAAAGCCAATATAGCTATGCTTTCTGAGTAGCTTTTCATCAGGAGAGACAACCATTCAGAACGTCAAAACAGTAGCCAGGATGAGGATAACAAATTGAACCCCTTCTGCTCTTGGGATCTTGATTCAGTCTTTCTGGACTGGAAATTAACTCTAGATATGGCTTTGTATTTTCTGATTGGTGCCTATGCCTGTTCCATTGTTTCTGATCTTTATGGATGTAAAACTAGTAAAACAGGGTTATTAGCTCTGTTAGAGGCACTGCATTGCTTCAAAGCAAAGACGTAAAGGAAATGAAACCCAGGACACCTAGCTCTAGGGCACACTATTCTCCCTAAGTGCCCCATCACTGGGGAACAATTAACCTTGCAATGGTATGGTGTCTTAAAATGCGTCTGAAATAAGGTGGCACCTTATAATAAGAAACTCTGTCATAACTGCAACCCAAGTACAGTGCACTCACTGAGCTGCTTCACTGAACTGCTCCACTGCACAGCTTTTGTGGTAACATGATACAACATTCCAAAAAGCTAGAGCATTGGTGTCTAAGAATCAAAGCATGCAAAAGAATGGCCACCATAGCTCACATCTGTAACATTTACGCTTTTAAGTTTTCAAACCTGGCCTCTGCTGGATTACACATCATTTTTTCTTAGGACCTGGAGAGTTTTGCTTCCAAAGGTATCAGTAATGCTGTAATTAACTTAAAACTATGGCCAAAGGCTGGTGGCTCTGCATGCTGGAGATACAAGCTAATAATATGGAAAGTGACTGGTATATTCATGGGGAAAGCTGGCCTTTCTAACCATCGCACACCACTCTTGCTGTATGCTGACAGAAAGGATTGTTCTGGCATGCAGTAGACTCAAGGAGTTGCCTCTTGTATCCTGCAGGCCTGGTGAGTCCAGTGAGCTGGATTCTGGAAATGTCAAAACAAAACAAAACAAAAAAAGCAAGCACCACAATCTTTGGACATGAAAAATAGCACAGCAGAAAAACAGAACAGACCATACAATCATGACAATGGATGAGGAAAATCCAGAATCCCTTGGAATGAAGTAGACAATGATTATAAAATGCAGCCTCATACATGAGTGCAGGAAAAGGGTGAATGGTTTTCCCTAAAATGTTTTCTTAGCTCTTCTACAGTTGCAAGTCTAAAACTCAGGATAACATTTACCATGAGACAGACGGACATTTGAATGCTAGTAAGAGTGAATTACATCACACACTGCTGCTGTCTGACCACCCTTCTCTCCACATCTGGGTCTGCATTTGCATCACCCTTCCTCAGATAGCTTATGTCTGGCCTCAAGATGCATCCTATTTCTTTTGCTTCCTACTGTGGATATTCATGGACTCTAAGAAAAGAATACCTGGATGAGCATACTTGCTACACGTATGACCAGAAAGTTCAAAAGAACTAATGACATTGTTCTGGAGACAGCCATGAAACAAAGGCTCAGAGGCTGATAACATAATATTTTGGTTTAATTATTTTATGGAATTTTGGGTAGAAAAGTCATGTTAGCATCGTGCTGCCCTATGACCAACGTTATTAGTACATTGTATATGCTGGTTTTGTTTTTCTGATGCTTCATTCTTGCTGATTCTTAAAATCTGTTTTCTGGGATCTGTTCGACAATAAACTAATAGCAGACCAAATTCTAGTTTGTCAGACTTTGTGACAGAGAACCCAACTTAACTCAAAGGCATCCATGAAAAGCTTTGTGCTTAAATAGAACTTTCAACAACGTCGTAAGAAAAATGAACATCTTCTTCACTAGGATATGGCTGTCAGTATTAAACCAACACATAACCAAACACCCTACTACACACTGACATCTAGCAATTGCATGCTAAAGTGCTTAAGGTTACAGTATATGAATAATCTTCCTGAGTAAATAGGAATACACTTTTAAGAACCTGAAAAGGCTCCCAGAAAGCAAATGTTATTGAGACAAACAATAGAAAGTTTTGACTAATACTTGGGTACTCTGACCATAGCTTTACTGTGTCAAGTGTGGAGCCATTAGAAACCACCATGCAACTGTATTCAAGCCTACTCGGGGGACAGATCTGCTTTAAAATGTACACGTATGAAAGAGACAGAGATATAACTGACACGTAGCTCTTACTGTCTGGACAGTGTCTTGTTTACATCATCTTCCAGAGGAGAATGTGGGGAGAAAGGAGGCCGGGGATGGGGGGGCGGTAGAAGGGACTTTAGCATTCTTCCAGGGAAGATGGGGGACATGATTTTCCATAAGCCAAATTAAATGGTTTGAAGAAGGAAATATTTTCAGTATCAGAAGTAACTAGTAACAGAGGTAATGGCAAATGTATATACATAGAAGCAAAGCCTTCCAGAGAATTTTAAAATAAAATCCAAATGTCTCTCTTTAAAAATAGTCACTTGCAACTTTTATGGTAAAGAATAACATTCATTCAATATTATAATTCTCCTAGTGTAGTGCAATGCCTCTTTGTAGGCAGGCGACTTTTACTAAATCATAAGGCAGTTTAATGGCAAGGAAGCGTCCACTGGAACGTGGGCATTAACTATTAAATACTATCTCTGCGAATTCAAGGAACTCCAACCTCCCTCCTGGGGCAATTTTAACTCATTATATCTTATGTTCTTCAAAGACTTTTGATCTACATAAATATCCATTTTTCAGGTTGAGATTTTAGCACATACAATGAGCCTATGATTTTAGGACTACATACAATAAAAATCCTACAATTTTAGGAAGTTTTAGAATAGTCCAGGACACAAAGTCACCCTGCTCTTTGGGAGAATGAGAGGGGACCCTGCTGCATGGATCTTCATGTTCTTAACATGTAATGTAATCTAAATATTTGTCATTTAATTTCTAAGTCCTCCCCATTATATCAGATTATAGGTTTCTGAGTCATGAAATAACATTTCTTTATAGAACCCTTCAGTGATGAGATAGAATCTCAAGTTTTATGAATCGCTGTTCATTTTTTCTTTTTGATATTATAAATTGTATTATTTCCAAAAGCAGTCTCAGTGAATGATAACTTAAGAAAATTCATGCTTAGATCCAAATGAGGGATTACAGCATCTCACATATATTCTTATTTACACAAAATAACATATCTTTAGATTCAATAAATCTTCCTAATATTTGAGTACATATTTATTTGCCAACAGAACTGAATGTCAATAAAATTTGTCAGTCAACAACAGCCAAGAGTAACTTCCTTAGATAAGCCTTGAAAATACACATTCACAGTAAAGCCAAATATATATAATCATCTCACTACGGCTTGAGACTTTCGTTCTACCAAGGCGTGGGGAACAAGGACAGTCATCAAATGAATGACATCTAAACCTAACTGTTCACACTTTCGTTTTTTACCACCCAGAGCCTTGTCTTGCGTAGCCTCACATAAGACCCAGTCAAATGGAATTAGCAGTCTGTGCTGAACTGCCAATCGGCCACCAGATGGCAGCAACGCTTTTATGAATAATGCAGCAGTCTCTGCTGCCCATCTAAGATTTCCAGTGTTAATAATAGAACAATCCTTACTTTAGTAAAAGGACAAATTTGTCTGCAATGAAGCCAGCCACTTTCTCATGCCATTAATTATATTTCACGGGACACATTTGTTTTCTAGCCTCCAAATATTTATTTTTATGCTGATTAAACATTAAATTGCTACTGAGTTTAATTTGATATTGTGCTATAAACTGCCAGGGCTTGTTCCTTCCTCTCAGATGGACAATGACACCTGTGATTGTGTGTTCCAGAGCACCTTTCAAAGATGAAAGGTTTCACATACTTTCCAACACCTTCATCAGCACATCTTGTGAGTCCAACAATGGCACCTCCTGATCGCTCTGCCATGATTTGAGTTCAAATCCATCATAGATACCAGGCATTATAAAGTCTGTCTTTAGCTTGGTCATGGTTATGGGACTCTTGAAAATTAAGCATTGTTCAAATAACAAATAAAACACAACAGAATTACCAAGTCTAACTAAGGTACTAAAAGAAGTTCTGAGTCAGTAGATCAAACTGCTAGGAGGCACGTTTGCAACATGGTAACTCTGTCATTGTAAACAACTTGGGTCGAATGTATACCCTGCAATGAGTTAGAACCCCCACATCCACGCTGGAGATGAAATGCTTCATAAGACTGTGAGTGTATTTGTGTGTGTTTACATGGTTTATGTGTTTACGTGGTTTATGGTGTTATGGGAGGTAGGGTAGGGGTGGAGAGACAGAGGCAGGAACCAGAAGGTGGGAACTAAAGCAAGAGGCCATGAAGGAACTCTGCTAACTGGATTATTCTTTCATGGTTTGCTTGGCCTGATTTTTTATACCACCCAGAACCACCTGCCCAGGAGTGTCATCATTTACAGAAACCTGGGCCCTCCTGCTTCAATCATCGATCAAGAAAATGCCCCCTCAGACTTGCTATCAGACTGGGGGATTTTTCTCACTTAAGGTTCTTCTTTCAAGATAACTCCAGAATGTATCAAATTGGCAAAATGAAACACACACACACACACACACACACACACACAAGAAAAAGAAAAAACAAAGGCAATGTGCCTTGTGAATGCTTGCAGGGACACTACAGGTAAGTGTTGGGAGTTCTGCTCTGTCTGTCTCTACCTCATCTCCATTCTCCCTTGAAACATCATCTTCCACTGAAGCTAGAGCTAGTCTATGCCAGAAAGCCCTAAAAATACTCCTGTTCCTGTCTCCTGCAATGGCGCATGCAGACGGAGGTACACAGCGCCACCCACAGCTTTTTATGAGGGTGAAGGGGAACTGAACTCAGGTCTTCATGCCTGCACAGCAAGTCCTTTTCTCCCCCCACCCCTGAGCCATCTTCCTAGATTCTATATTCTTGACTTTCAAAACTTGCAATTATAATTCAATCACAACATCTCTCCTGTCTCTTTCCTCCCTCCAACGCCCCCACACACCCCTTTTCATGCTCCTCCTAATTCATGACCTCTTTTATAACTGACTGATATTGTATGCATATCTGCATTTGCATGTACATATATGTGTCTAAATTATATCCGTGCTTTTTTAATCTGTACTTTCTAGTAAGTTTTTAGTACTATGTTTTACTCTTATATAGAAGGATTCTGCATAGATCCCACACAAGACTTCTCTCGTGAGTGCTGGCATTGGTTTGCATCATAAACTATTTGTTTTCTTGAGTTCATTTCAAGCCTTTGTTTACAATGATTGCTTTGTTATTTTCTTATCCTGCTTTAAACATTGTTCTGAGGTTTTAGAGTTTTTCTCACCACTACCCAGATTTTCCCTCTGTCTTGTGGCTAGTGGTATTTAAACACTCTGTGTGTGTGTGTGTGTGTGTGTGTGTGTGTGTGTGTGTATGGTTGCATATATGTGTATATTTGTGTCTTTCTTTCTCTCTCTCTTTCTCTCTTTCTCTGTCTGTCTCTCATTCTCTCTGTGTGTGTTTCTTGCCCTCAGATACAACCTTGTTATCTTATTTTTCTAAAAATGGAATGGCACTGGCTATTTATCAGAAGATGATTTTTGTGTCTTCCTAAGGTACTCTATTTGATTTCACTCTGACATCCTCATGGACAGGCTATAAACTGAGTTACCATTTATTGGCTCCATATATTATATATCAGCTTTAGGGATTAAAGCATGTCTTTTTCTGGAATACATCTGTTTGCTATTAAAAAGGAAAGAAAACTAGACTCAGCATGAAGTAAACATGGATACTTTGTTTTTTTACAAAAACAAAATAAGAATTCATAACCAGATATGCAAAAGAGAGCCCTTAGTTGGAATGTTGTCACGCCAGAATCAAAGTCATATTTTCTGTACTTTATACAAGATGAAAATCACAAGTAGAAAAAATCCAGTTTTGATAATTTCACTCTAGTCCTTTGGAATCTTCCCTGAGGTCCAGGATTAGTTTGCTCAGATTGTTGAGTATAGTCTGAAGACTTAGGTTTTGTTACATAGTATCTGGAAGCCTCACTTTGACTATGTAGACACTACAAGGAAACTGCAGTGAACCACAGACACCCATGGATAGCCTAGAGACCTGAATGCTT
Source organism: Mastomys coucha (assembly GCF_008632895.1). Taxonomy (NCBI): domain Eukaryota; kingdom Metazoa; phylum Chordata; class Mammalia; order Rodentia; family Muridae; genus Mastomys; species Mastomys coucha. The sequence goes on along the minus strand of NW_022196897.1, from coordinate 31,414,378 downwards.
GTTCTACGAACGCAGGAAGAAATAAACCTTTGTAAGAGGTGGGAGTCCCAGAATGAGGCCAAGAAATGAAGGGTGGCTTGCTGCAGGTAGCCTGAGGTCAGATTGAAACTCGGATTGTACAAATAAAAGGCTCCTATCTCCATCCCACACCCTAGCCACTCCAGAGGCCAAAGGGACCAAAGCAGTGGCTTTATAGCTCTTCTGCCACATCCATCTATTCTTTTGCAAAAATGCACATGACATCAAGTTCATTCCCTTCAGTTCAAAAGTTTGATCTCATTTATGTCATTTCGGAAACTTCACATCTTAGTTCTTTTGACCTATTTGGCTCTAAAAATCTATCAATATTAGTCAGTGTGGTGGCTACTGCCTTGCAGTTCCGTTTTGTTCTGACCCTAGTGTGAACAGATAAAATGACAGGACACTAGCAGTGCCCCTCAGTAGCTTTAGATAGTGAGTGGAATGTTCAGAGGAATGTATCCGGAGTCTAAGGCTTATAATCTGGAGCCTCAAAGGATTACCCAAGTGGGATAAATTTGATAATCTTTTCTATAGCAATGTATTTGATTTTTATATATTAGTTCCAAGAATTTAGGTTAAAGAACCTTTATTATTTTTCTCAAAAAAATCAAATAAGCAAAAAGTCAGTGTTTCCTATTGATTTGCTCTAAAGGGATAGACTGGTCAGGTCTGAAGAGATGGATGTGGTCCTCTTATTATTGGTGTACTTAGAACTACCTCTCTGCTTCATTCTCCCTTTATTAGTCAGAGCTAATGAGATTGGAATTTTATCAAAATTTGAATACATCATTTTCCCCTGGTTTTAAGAATCTCTTTTATCACAGCCAGTGGTGTGTGTGTGTGTGTGTGTGTGTGTGTGTGTGTGTGTGTGTATTAAAGCTCTAATTCCAAAATTAAGTCCCTCCCAATATAATCTCACTGACACACTGAGGCCAGGATTGATAAAATAGTCATATTTTTTCCTTCCAATCAAAAGAAAATATTCCTTTGACACCTTTAGAAGGGGATCAGAAAGTGTCCCTTGTCTCTCTTGGACTAGAGACATTGTTTCTGAACTTGTTTCTCCAAGTTACAGTTCAGAGCTCAGAAGAAAATTCTAGGGGAATATGCTTTTGTTGACATGCAATCTTGCATATACCCTTCGTCAACTAGTTTATCTTAACTTGATATTGCAGCAATGCAACTTTCATAAAGGACTGGATACTAAAATCTAAACAGGGCATAAAGACACATTTGCTTTGAATAATATATGAAAATAGCTTTCATTTGGCATATAACATCTTCAGCAACTGAGGGCTGTGCATAAAAGTGAAAGTTCTCCACATCAGTCACATTTCACTAATATACATCCCCTCCATTGGATTCTCCTGAAATTCACAATTGCAATTTCATGCAAATGTTATGAGATGATTTGGTTACTGAACAAAGAAAAACTGATGACCATCAGTATTTGTACTAAAGTTACTCCTTTGTAGTTGATTTAAAATATGTTGAAGTGTCTCTTCACTTTTAACACAGAGAGGTGTCAGGTAGGAGAGGGGCTCTTATCTCACCCTTTCTCAGTGTGATACACAAGTCTGAGAGAGAATCTCCAACTGGAGTCTCTGAAAACATCAACTGAAAACATCCAGGTCCCCAGACTCATCTATTGTTCCACTATGCCTTTGCAGGATGGATGCATATCTAGTAGACACATGAAATGCCCCAAGGCAAACCAAGGAGTAAACAATAGCTGTATTGGATGTTGATGCTTCTTTTTACCCTGTCTTATGTTGTTTGACTCCATGCCTTTCAAAATACTGTGAGTACTTCTGCCAACTGAAACCAGTCTTACCACAAATTCATGCATTTATAAATGTGAAGAATCCCCCTTTGCATTTTGTTTAACTATTCACATTGCAAAATGAAAGAGAACATTGGTAAATGCTCAGATTTATTCTCATCTGCCCCTCTTGACACAAGACATGAATCAGAGCAAAATAGCAGTAGTTTTCCTTTTGGCTTAAAGTATCATTTTCCAGGATGTTATTAAATTATCGTCACATTAATAAAGTTTAGTAGTACTAAACTATGTGAGGCTAAGACGTCAGATCAGGACAAGCAATCAAATTATTTTTAGTTGTAGTGCATATCCATGGAGAATATTACACAAAAATATTTAATGTACAGTATAGCTAGAGGAGTTTACCCAGAGTCGGAAAAGTAACAAGTAATTAAATGTTAAACCTACTTCAGCTTTATTTTCCTTATAGGGAACCAGGTCTCTCTCTGCAGATGTGTTTTCATATTAAAGAAGCAATGTCACATCCTAGATATTTGAACACAGTATTTATATTCTGACATGGAACGAAGGTGGACCTTCATCTCCTTATGCCATCTCTATGTCCCCTGTCTTACAGACAGGCAATTGACATAGTTCTACTCACTATTTATTAACTGATAGAATTATACAACTTAATACATATAATCTGTAGAAATCCAATAAATTCAGCAGCCAATTTTTATTAAAAATTGTTTATAATACACCAAGCTGAGGAAAAAATGCCTTCAGGAGTACAGATGACTCAATATCTTAGCTAATCAGTTAATATCTTACCCCCTACTGAGAAAAGAGTTAAGTAAACAAATTGTATCTCCTAGATTTTCATTTCAAGGATACTTTGGGAATCTTGCAACACAAGGCTTATGTTGCAGATAAAATTCCCAAGTTGTTTTCTTTGTTGTTTCTTATGCTAAATATATTCCCTGTTAGCCTCAGCTACAACAATCTGATCAGCTAGAGCATGCCCAGTATCTTGGCTCAATAAGTTCCATAGTTGACATATTTTCTAGTCATATCTAAAACTGCTTTACAGGACAGGTAAATATTATCATGAAATAACTTAATGGAATAGAAATAATTACAGTGCATTGGCATCAGTTTTGTTTTTTGTTTGGGTTTTGAGCCAAGGTCTCTATGTAACTCTGGCTGTCCTTGCCATATTAGACCATACTGGCCTCAAACTCAGAGCTCACCTGCCTCTGCCTCACAAGGGCTTGCATTAAAAGTATAAGCCGCTCAGGAGATGTAGAGGTTCACAGCCATCCATTGAACTGAGTACAGGGTCCCTAATGAAGGAGTTAGAGAAAGGGCCAAAGGAGCTGAAGGGTTTGCAGCCCCTTAGGGCGAACAACAATATGAACTAACTAGTACCCTCAGAGCTCCCACGGACTCAACCACCAACCAAGGACTATACATGGTGGGACTGATTGTTCTGGCAGCATGTGTATAGTAGAGAATTGCAAAGTCGAGCATAAATGGGAGGAGAGGCCCTTGGCCCTGTGAAGGTTCTGTGCCCCCGTGTAGGGGAATGCCAGAGCCAGTAAGTGGGAGAGGGTGGGGTGGCAAGCAGAGGGAGGGGGAGGCAACAGAGATTTGTTCTTGTTGTTTTTTGGGTTTTGTTTTGTTTTTTTTTTTTTTTTTTTTTTTTTTTTTTTTTTAAAGGAGAAACTGGGAAAGGAGAAATCATATGACATGTAAATAAAGAAAATATCTAATAAACACAAAAAAAAAGAAAAAAAAGTATGAACCACCAAGCCTAGCTTCTTCTCCTTTTTAATAAGTGGCATCCCTGCGAAACTGGAAGTATGCTGGTGTTATATCCTCTGTTTGACAGCATGACATGAATTCCCTACCCTAGTCTTCCAACAACTTTATTCAGAATGCTCAAACTCCAAGGAAGGCAAAGAACCTAAGTGAGACTTTCCTTTCAACATTGTAAGGAGAGCACTCTTAAAAGTTTCTCCCAATTCTGTGTTCCTGGAACTGATTTTGCAACTGTGTTATCAGTTAAACTTCCTGAGTGTTAATGCAAGGCAGTGTTAATGCATAATGTGGCCAGTGAGGGAGCCTGTAGTAGCTCCTGCTGTGGTTGGATGCTGCCCGAGAGTCCTGCCACCCTTTAGTGCGATTTTGCTTAGTTATTATAACTATCTCTCCGTAAATGACATTTGGGATTATTTAAGATTATGTTGTAATCTTTTTAATCCCTAGTGATTTAAATTTCAGGCTAAACACCATAGAGCAAACCAGCACTTAGCAGAAATGTTTAAAACATGTGATTTGAACAAAAATCTTTTTTCGTCCAGGCTCTCCCTGATGAAGACCTCGCGTTGCTTTTAGTTTTTAACTAAGGAAATGTGCCCAAAGTTCATTCCAAATTGTTCACTGGATATATGCTTTCTCAAACTGTATCAGATTTGTGATGGTCTATTATGTCACCCTTTCTTCAGAATTAAACAAATCTTAGAGCAATGGACATTTACTAATCCAGTTCAGAATTGGTATGGGACGCTTTCATAAGTGCAAAGCTTTGTGTGTGTGTGTGTGTGTGTGTGTGTGCACACGCACGCGTGTGCGCACCTGTATATTTATGTCTCTCTCTGTGTGAATGCTCACTACATTTCCTAAAATCAAGTAATTCAATATAAATATACACCTATTTATATTATTTACAACTATACTTATATGCATTTTGATACCTGTGATTACATGTCACAGGCCATGTCTTACAGAAAAGAACAGTACTTTTTAAGATGTGACTTGCAGTTAAATAATGCCCATAAGACAAAGATTCTGGCCCCAATGTAGGCAAACGTTCCTGGCCTCAGAAAGTGAATATCATTTTTATTTACCAAGAGTTATTACATACTAAAGCTAGAATTTGTCACTATGATATTAACATATATTACTTGAAGAAGACTGAATCCACATTGAGTTTTATTTATGAAAAAAATCTTGGATTTTTTTAAATACAGAAAATGAAGAAGTCAGATGTCTAAATAGTATAAATACTGAAAGAAAAATATTTCATTTTTCTGGATCAAAAATGTATGTTTCTAACCTATCTCAGGCATTCAAAAAAATTTGTTTGTTTTCCTGTTCATTTCAAGTTTGACTTCTTTATAGACATCATAATTATGTGGGATATAATTGCCAATCCATCATCTTTTTAAAGACAGATTTCAAATTTTAAATTATTTCTAATTTTGCTCTTCTTTGATTCATCTGGAACTGAAAATCTCAATAGTCATTTGCGATCTGTAATCTATAATTCATAGGCTGAGATTGAATATCAAGCCCAATTCAAACTTGGAATCCTGTAACTATTTTTGATGTGGTACCTCAGCTGAAGTGGGAAGGATCTTTTTCAGTAACAAAAAAACGTTTCATTATGCAGTAGGTAATGAAACCCTTACACACCGTCAAATACCCACCCATACCTTAATACCATGTTTTTGAGATATAATCATGTTTATTCTGTTCATTTGAGACTTAGCCCAGCTAATGTACCTAATCAACTATTGATACACATCATCTGGACTTAGTTGTCTGGCAAATTCTTCCCGATACTCTTTGTATTAACAGAATTATAAAAGTAACTTATGTTATTCTGCTCAAACAGAAGACTCTTCTGATCTACTCTGTGGGCACATACACTCATGAAGTCAGATGATTTATTCAAAATGAATTAACAAAAAGTTATCTAAGAATTTTCCTTTAACTTTGTTATTCATACTATCTTTATAATAATCTTTTAATCTATATATAAAACTGTCAATAATGTATTCACCTATAATCTGCCTATCATCTATCAATTATCTATCACACTATCTAGCTGCATGCATATTAGCTACAAGTCATCTGTGTAAATATTAAAGGCTCAAAGCCCCATCAATTGTCCAAATGATATTAAAAGCAAAAATAGATGATGAGAAATTTGTAAATAGTGAAAACCAACTTCAAAGTCATTGGAAGAAACTAAGTTCAGAAACATAAATATAGATCAAGTGTAAATTATAAAAGTTTGAGCATTAACAATATTTTGAGAAGCCAAGAATGACATGCATCATCATTTGTCTGTCAGACTAAGTTGACAACAGTCTTTTTTTATCTTGTTGAAACTTTTTAGAGATAAATGGAGAAAGGCTGGCCTCTCAAATCTATGGAAAGGTCGATTTACAAACATCATGTTCTTTAAATTAAACTTAAGCTCTTTCTCTTACAACTTTATTAATCAGGGGCCTGCAACACATGGAAGTCTACAGCATCATGTCCCAGCTCAGTGGCTCTCAAGCTTCCTAATGCTGTGACCCTTTAATACAGTTCCTCATGTTGTGGGGACCCCGAACCATACATTTATTTTCATTGCTACTTTGTAACTGTAATATTGCTCTACTATTATAAATTGTAATGTAAATATGTCTACAGATAGAGGTTTGCCAAAGGGGTTGCAACCTATAGGCTGAGAAGCACTATCGTAGATTGCCAGAGACTAGCACTCTGACCCTCACATTTTATTACTGGGGTTAGAATAACACCAAGAGAAGGAAACTGGAGGAGAGGGTTACTACTGATCCTTACCTTCTCACTTGCAAATGAAGTTGATTTTATTATTTATGCCTTGGTTTTTCTAAATTCTAAATTCTCTACCATTTGGCTTGAGATCACTGCTCTATACGTGAGCCTTCCTGCCTGCTTGCCGCCTTCCTTCCTCTTTCCTTTTAAAATTTTTTATTTTTAGTTGACAGACGATAATTATATCTATCCTTTCACTTAATTTTTGGTTTTAAAACATCTCTATATTTAAGTACGTTAAAACTAGAAACAGAAAGATAACTTCTTCTAGGACATGTGTGTGCAATTTTACTTTTTAAATCTGAATAGGCCCAAGTTGTTATAATATACACGAATGAGTTCCCGAAGAAAGTAACACATACGGGACGTACTGGAAGTGAACAGTTGTTTTCCTCATATGAGTAGAAGGAGTAAAGGCCATTCAGCTTTGCTGCTGTAAGTCCTAATTCTGATTTCATCAATATATTTTATTACATAATGATGACATGTACTGAAAGAATACAATTTTGTTGAAAATATTTAATATTAATAAATATGTATTAATATATTACACTTGTTACTAAATAGAACAATTCTAAAATGCAACAAAATTGTTTGATTTCAAAATGTAAATATTATATATCACCTAAAATGGAAAAAACAGATCAAACTTATAATTTAAAATATTACTAACTAAAAATCAGGTCAAATCATGACAGGGTAACATCGCAAGTGACATATCAGGTCTTTCAAGGATTTTGTGGGGTTTTGTTTTATTTTTAAACATTCGGTGGATTATGCTTATGACTACTGATTAATGATAGCAATTTTTATCCTAAAAGTGAAAATCTTTAATATAAAAGCATCTGATTTAAATTTATTATTAAGTTTGTGCTTTGACAACCTCTTACATATATATAATGCATTCTGATTACTCTCCCACCCCCTCATATCTTTCTGTCACCCGCGTCAAGCTGCTCCACTCCATCCTCATCCTTCCATACACTGGTAAATGTAGTTAATGACTAGAAGGCACGGATGGCAATGAATGAGAAGAGCTTGTAATTAGTGAACCTTAATTTGTGTATGTTTGAAAGTACTGCATTGAGTCTATTTAAGTGAAGCATTCTACCTTGGCACCCCAAACAACTATCAAATACATCGCAAAATTCAAAGAGGTTCTTGTAAATTAATCGACATAAAACATGTATTTTGTTGTTGTTGTTGTTTAGATAGTAACCAGTCATCAGAGGAAAACACAAAATAAAGCCACGATTCCATGAGGAAGAGGAGCCAGAGTCAGTCGTTCATAATGACCTGCAGACAAGTAGTTCCTACACGTGAAAACACCACAGGAAGGTAGTGTTGTTGCTCTCATTAACTGAGGGAGGGGACTCAGATTTAGAAGAAAAGGGAGTAAGTTGAGCACATGTGGCATTCTTACCTGAAAGACACTCTTTCTGCTTGATTTTTCTTTGGCCCATTCTATATGTGCACCACACAAATCTATGCTTTCTGTGCTCTGCCTGGTTTTCTGTAAACAGAAATGAAATACGAATAAAGATCACACACCATGGAAGAAGCATGTCAGAGAAAACAAATGAGTTGACTAAGGTTGAGGTTATACATATCTATGGGAGGCTTTATGCCTCCCCTTTGTGCTTCCCAGGGGAAACAATCTGTGGTATTCTTACTTGGGATTTTCTAATTTTAATACATTAAAATTAGAAGCATAGCTTTACACATATTTCATTTGTTAAAGATAATAAGAAGAATCAATACTTATAGCAATGATTAGACATAATGTTAAAGAGATAGAAGTGTAAACATCTCCTTTTCTGTCCTGAATAATATTGTTGGTCAGTGAAGGCCATGAAAAAAGACTTGTTAGGCCTAAAAATATAAGCGAAACTTGAAAATTCATAATGGAATGGGAAAAGTTCTAGTTTTAATTTTTTGACTTCAGCAAGACACTTATAACCTAGCTACATCATCTTGAGATTAGAACAAACGAATTCAATTAATCTCACTGTTTCCTCAAATGTTTGCATTTTTTTTGTATGTTAAAACGTTCAAAAGATACCATTAATTGGCAACAATGAAAAATTCACACATCTATGACCTCAGAACTCACAAGGCAGAGGCAGGCTGATCTACATAGTGAGATACTGTCTTCAAGTAAGAATAAAACAATGACAGAAAGGAAGAAAGAGAGAGAGAGAGAGAGAGAGAGAGAGAGAGAGAGAGAGAGAATGAAAGGAAGAAAGGAAGAAAGAAAGAACGAGAGAGAGATAGAGGGAGGGAGGGAAGGAGGGAAGAAGGAAGGAAGAAAGGAAGGAAGGAAGAAAGGAAGGAAGATCCACATTTTAGACTTTAGGAGTACATGAGTAAACTTTGTGTAATAATGTAGATTAATAATAATGTGTTAATAATAATAATGTATTTAAGTAGATTTATTAAGTAGATCATAGCATTTGCTTCCTTTTATAAAAGTACATAAGAAACGAAAGTCATTTTCTTTCAGTAAATCCCAATAACCAGCTAGTACAAACGTTAATCAGAGTTGCCTCATAATTTCATTTGACTCATAGTGAATAACACGTACACAAGTTTAAATTCACACATCTTCAGGTATTAAACAAAGGGTAAATTTGGGAAATTTACTATTTGCCAAGTACTATATAGAGAAGATGCTTTACAACAGTTTTCATGTGCTCTGAGCTACTCTGGGTTTCTTTACTAAGAAATGTAATAATTTCCTCACTTTCCCCCTACAAAACATCCTGAACATTTAGGATAGAAATGATATATTTTAGGCAGCTTTCAATGTCAGTAACTTCAAGTTAAAGCTTGAAATTAGAAGGGTAAAACTGTTAAAAGACACAATCTGTCCCTAATTGTTGCCTCATAACCAGTATGTCCTATTGTATTGGGCTTTTTTTTTTATCCAATTTATGAGGAACAAGAAGATTGTTTTGTTTTTTGTTTTGTTTAGTTTTATCCCTATGGTAAAATAGGATATGTTTGTCTTTCAGCAACTAAAGACTAAAGACTAAGGTATGTCTGTTTGTGCATCTTTGTGTGAGTATATGAGTGTGTGTGATTGTGTAAGTGTGTGTATGATTTTGTGAGTTTGAGTATGAGTTTCTGTGTGTAAAAGAGTGTGTGTGAGTTTGTGATTATATGTGTGCATTTGTGAGGGGGGAGAGGGAGAGAGAGAGAGAGAGAGAGAGAGAGAGAGAGAGAGAGAGAGAGAGAGAGAATACGTCTGGGTGTTGAAGCATATTTTTTCTGGAAAATTCACCTGGTTGGATAGCAGACCACAGCATGCCTTTTACTTGTATTCATATATTCAGTAGGAGCCCTGTGGGAAACCCTTTAAAATCAGCCATGGCCCTTAAAATGATTGCAATCAGTGTGTTTCACAGGTTCACTCTGCACTGACATCCAGGCTATCACTACTGTGGATCTCATGAAGAAATACCAACAACAAGCTGCTTCCTGTAGAGTTCGTTAAATTATATCATACTCAGAACCAACAATAATCATTAAGGGAATAAAACCAAGGGGCTTTATTTCCCCATGAAATGCATTGTGGTGGGAGAAGTTGTAGCAGAATTACATCGTCTAAGAAGCATTTTGCATACATCAAGCATTTTCTTAACTATGGCTATATCATCAGATAATTCTTGCAATAGTATGAGGCAATTATTATTATTACTACTATGTTAAAGGTTATAAGGTATGTCAGAAGGATTCTGGCCTGCAGAAGTTTCCCAAGGCAAATGGTCTAAAGGGGTCTGAATTTGTTTTATTCCATGTGTTTGAGTGCTGTGCCTGAATGTACACCTCTGCTCCTCTGGCATTCCTGGTGCCTGTGACAAAACAGGGCAGAAGATCCTCCAGACCTGGAGTTAGACATGGATCTGAACCACCTTTTGGCAGCTGATAATTGAACTCTGGTCCTTTGGAAGATCAACAAATGGGCTTAACTGCTGAGCCATCTCTCCAGCCCCAAGCATCAGAATTTAAATGCAACTAGAATCACTATCTTTGTGCAATGCTGGGGATCAAACCTGGGGCTTTGCTCGTACATAGACAGGTGCTCTACCACAGAGATGTATCCACAAATCTCAAAGTCTGTTCTTAACCGCTGACACAGCCCCTGACAATGGATTTAACGTTGGAATGATATTCATGATAAAACATTTCTGAATTTGTGGAAAACCATGGTTTGTTCATTAGACTGCAGGACAGTCATTGGTCTTGTTTTCATCACCTCTGCTGAACTGATCCTGTTGGAGATCTGTCATACTAAATGGCAAATAACTAATAACTAATCTACTGTCTTTATTTACAGTACCTACACTGCCTCCCAATCTTCATACAGTGGCTCCTTTACATCAGCTCCCTGTTAAAGGCACCTTGTCACTGGTGGGTTTTGAAACTATGTAAAGCAGCTATTTCCCAGCACTCCTGGTGACCTGTTCCCTAATTCTTACAAAACTTAACTTCGACCTGAAAGTAACTCATGTATTTTTACATACTGACTGTCTCTGTTTCCAGCCTGAGAGCTGAGCTTCCTCAACTTGGGGCTTATTTGCCTTTTCCTTCACTGTTTTTTTTTTCTTCTGATGTATGGAACAGTGCCTGGCACACACTTGCTGTTCAGTGAATATTTAGTTAATTTCTGAGTGAAAAACAATACCAACACGCAACTAACTTTTTGCAAGGAAGTCTTGAGCATCTTTAAATTTTTAGTTTTATGTGAATTAAGATCTCTAAATTTGGCAGAGGCAGGCGGATTACTGAGTTCGGGGCCAGCCTGGTCTACAGAGTGAGTTCCAGGACATCCATGGCTACACAGAGAAACCCTGTCTCAAAAAACAAAACAAAACAAAAAAACTCAAACAAACAAACAAAAAAGATTTCTAAATTTTTTAACAGTAACACAATCATTTGTGATTTGGGAAAGTGATTACAATAGTTCAATGAATTCATGCAAACCAAAGTATGAACTTTATGGAAATATTTTAAACCATTCATTGTGCAGCTTCTGTGTCAATATAGCATCTATGCTCCTTCCTGAAACTCTAGGGTTACAGGAGGTAGTCACTGCTCCTTTGAGAATTTCATTTCTAGGGTTGGGCATGTGGATCACTGAATCACTAGCATCATAAGGTGCTGGGTTCAATCCCCAGTAACACATGTACATGCAAATACACACACACACACACACACACACACACACAAGGAGGGCAGGCAGAAGCTGAGATAGTGACAGAAATTTCCATATTAGGAACCGTTGAAGACTACCTGGATACATATAGAACCTCTATGATGTTGAAACAGAGTAACTCAATGAATAAAGAGCAACACACGCTTCCATATTCTTTATATCATTTAGCTATGCTAATCTTAGAATGTCATCCACATCATAAGCTAAACCCCATGGCTATGGCATCTGGCTCATGATTATTCCCAATCCTAACTCTTGTCACTCCCAATCACCTGCCTGTGCTCCTCTAGTCAACACGCCTTCCCTGACTTTGCCCATCTTGTGTCCTGTATGCCTTGTGGTCCCACTCTTCCATTTCCTCTCCAGTCTATGACTTCACTGTGCTTCTCATCAATATGTCTGCTTCTGAGTTCTGCATATCTCCTTCCTGTCCTTGACATCCTTTTTGATAATAGTGAAACAGTTTTGTTGTAACCTTCCAGTCCCCTGAGACTCTCCTGGTTTGACTTCTTTTCATGTGTAAGCCCATGTTCTTGATTCAACAGGCACTTCAACCACTCCATCACTGCTTCACGCTGGCCCTCTGCTCATCACCTGTCTGTCTAGCAATCTTCTGGAAGAACAATCCTGATGTGCAATCAGGAATGTGCCTCACAGACAGTGCTTGTCCTTTCCAATGGTCCATTGGCTCTAGTTAGCAATATTTTCTGTATCTAGTTAGCATTTTTTCTTTCTTGTGACAGATAGTTACTTACATGATGATGTGTTTAATCTTTTCAACTCTGATCCATGTCATGACTTGTTCCTACTTCCTAAAGGTTGTAGTGCTCACATGCAGGGCTCCTACTCCCATCCCTTTCCAGGAACAAAAAAAAAATGCTTTATATTAAATTCTTCTTTACTTTTACACTACTTTTGTGAAGCCAGTACCAGTCACTTCAACATGTACATGAAGAAACTCATGCAGTAAGTGGCCAAGTACCTCACATAAGGTCACTCATTTAGCAAGTTCCTACACTGAGATACTAATTCACTTTTATCCAGCTCCATGCATCAAGGTCTTGGCAACATAGCACACAGCCTCACCTTCTTTAGTTATTCTTTCTTCCTGCTAGTCTACTAGTTCAAGGCAATGTACCTAACTTATATTTTAAGTGTTAACACTTTCTAATTCCTCATCTATCCATAAAATTCTAGGTCTAGCTCCAAAAACTGTTTCTATCTTCTTGAAAGCCCCATTCCTTGGTATGAGCATGGCCTGTATGTAAGTCAGAAGTTCCTGAAATCCAATTGTCATACAGGACCCAGCCCAGTCTGATGGAGACAACTTCTCAATTGAAGTTCCTTCTTCCTAGGTGTGAATAGGTTTGTGTCATGTCTACAAAACAACACAAAAGTATGAAAATGTGATGAATTTTAAATTATCACAGAAAACTGATTATTTGAATAATATTAAAATATCAGGGATGCTTCAGGATGAGAACACTATGGTAAGGAGAAGGAAGATCATGTTGAACAATAGTTCTAAACTGTACTTTGTTTAATTTAGAAGAGACCAAGGCTGAAAAGACAATGATGGAAGCTTGAGAACGGGAAAGCCTCAGTGTGAAAGTGCTAAACATCAATAAGCAGCTCAGAAAAAGTAGTAGAATGTATTTGGAAAAGAATCAAGATTTGATTCAAGAAGTTTGAAATTAAATAATTCTTTAATAGAAAATGTACTTCTGATTTTACAGCACTGAAACACAAGCAAGGTTCAGCTAATGAATTACATGGTGAGAGTACACTGTAATAAAAACAGAGTTCACAAACTGACCAACTGTGAATTTAAATCTAGGAATATTGATATTATGTCTTCTGTGGGTGTGTCTTAGGTCAGGTTTCTATTGCTGAGAAGAGACACCATGACCACGGCAATTCTTGTAAAGCAAAGTATTTAATTCAGGCTCGCTTACAGTTTCAGAAGTTTAGTCCATTATTGTCATGGTAAGAAACATAGCTTCAAGCAGGAAGACATGATGCTGAGGAATGATCCTATATTTCTACATTTTGATCCACAGGCAGCAAAAGGAGACTGTGCACCACACTGGTTATAGCTTGAGCATAGGAGACCCACAGTGACACACTTCCTCCAACAAGTTCACACCTACTTCAAGAAGGCCTCTGAATAATGCCAGTCCCTATGGGACAAGCATTTAAACATATGAGTCTGTAGGGGCATTTCTATTCAAACTATCACAGTTGGTAAACTTAGAAATGACTGATTTTCTTTTAAATAATTCTTCTGAGAGCTCTATTGAAGAGTTCTTGTCTCTGGACAGGAAAGCATACAAGCTTCTTTGTTGGAGCAATGTGAAGTCATTAAAAATTGATACTGGGCCTTAGCCACTTCGGATTTTTACTGTTCTCTTAGTCCACCTTCATTGTTTCTCAATAATCGCTGACAGAGTATTCTCTATTTTATTTGCCTTAGATTAAGCCTTTGGGTTTAGTTTTCTATTTTATGGGCTATTTGGGGCACATAGTTTTCAGTGTGTATTAGAAAGTATCTCAGGCTAGACAGTCTTTTGCTTTATGGTGTTTTCTATGATAGACATTGGGCACATATGCAACAAATCATTGGACCCTCTTCTTTCTGTTTCAATCCTAGATGTGTTTTTAAACAAGATAAAGCTCAGAGCTTCTGAAGTCAGTTATGAGCTACCATTTTTTATTTTGGATTAATTGCTGTTTTGCAATATGGACTGAGATTGTCCTTACAATTTTGAAACACAGAACACAAAATTGGTTTTGAGGAATTAAGTTTAACCACATAACTTGTTTTGATTCTGGAAGATCGTTCATGGAGGAGGGCAAAACTCACTTATCAATCCTCATCTGGATAAAATGATTTAGGAAGGAGTACAGAGTTGATACCTTATCTCATTAATATCTAAAGCAAGGCCTCGGTCAACAAAGAAAAGGAGACTTTGATTATAACATGTGGGTTTTCTGTATATGAATATAAATGATGTTAATAATAACTGAAATTGCTGCACAGTGAAATTTCTCAGTACGACAAATCAAAGTGGCTTCTCAGAAGAGAAAACCTTCATTGACAGTGTAGTGCTAAAAAGTTTTAAAGGAAAACGTGTTATTTTTCCTTTAAAAGAAATAGACTTGGACTTATTTCTTAATCATACCTTTGTAGAATGAATCTGATAGCTTCTCCATAGATTACTTGTCCTTGCTGATTTTCACATTTACATTACCTATAAAGCTAACAGATTTTTCCCAAAGTTGATTCTATTCACTTCCATTGGCTATCACTTTAGGTGATCAACCTTACTTGAGCCATATGAAGATACTCTCAGAGGACCTTCCTAAAATTCCAGCTCTTCTTTCCACATGGCCGAAGTGTGGGTGGGTTCTTAGCTCCCTTTCTGCTTTGAATGTAGCTAAAATGTCATTCCTATAGGGATTGGAATTAAGCCTTCTGAAGAGCCATTAATGGGGGGACAGAATCTACATGGGTGAAGCATGTAAAGACTTTGAGTCACATATTTAAACCAAGGGAAATTAGGAATCTCAGAAGAAATAGAACTCTGTTCCTCAAGTTTCTCCCTGTGTTTGACAGAAAGGTGATCTGCTCAGCACATTTGCCCAGTGAGCCTTCCTGCCTTTTTGGACTGTATAGTGGTAGTCAGTATGGCAATGAGCCCACTGTGACACTTCCTACACTGTCTCGTTTGTTTGTCACTTCTCCCTGTGCCTGGGATATACACCTTTCCAAATAAGTCATGGTGCCTGAACATTCATTACGAAAGGCACACAGATAGAGCTCTGATAACTGGCATTGTTTTTGTTGTGGCCTTATTAACACCATGTTGTAATTGAGATGACTAAAAGCTAACCAGCAAATGAAATTTGAACCAGATATCTAAAGCATAGATCATCCAACATGAAAGCCTTACATTTACCCTATATGATATACTACTTTTCAGCAAATTCTGGTTCATAAGTGGCTTTTAAAAGTCTAAATACATTTATTGTACGTTTTTTTTTCTTATGTACTGTAGGGAAAATGTTCATTTTATTCTAGTGGCACACAAGCTGGAAAACATGCATTATGTTGACCAAAGTGATAAAATACAAAGTCAAGTTTCATAATTAAAATTGTTTTCTGAGACAGCCTAAGGTGAGGTTTATTGAGGGATGGCAAACTATTATTCATTTATAATGTTTCCTATCAATTTAATTGATTTCGTAGTTATTAAAAATTATGTAAGATACAGAATTTATTGTGGTTAATGGCCAAATCTTAAGAAAATGATGTCCAGTGAACACAACTTCATTTACAGTAATATTGATCATTGGTTTTTTTTCTCACAAAATTTATGTTAATAATACAATGGAATCTACTTTCCTCTTTTTTCTTTCTCCCTGTCATCCCCAGATTTTCAACTGCAACCTTTTTTCAGTTGTTAAATGTATGATGATCCCACATGTTGGTATACTCTAAAGTTGCCCTAGTGAAGCCCAGTGGAGATAACTGTCCTGACTGCAAGAACATGGTCATGAGATTCCAATACTTGACAGAGACTCAAGTTTTCATTGCCAGGTGACGATGCTGACGTCTACCCTGGCCTTTCCATTCTTCTGGTTCTTATTGAGCAGGAGTCTGTGTGAGGACTCAATAGTCACTATACAAAGATAAAATTATTCTGTGTTCATTTTGCACCGATAATAAGTCATGCATAGTGTTTTCATTGAAACTGGTTCCCTCTTCCTGTTCACTCCCATATTTATATCCATACGTTCATCTTATTGGTGAGCTCACACTACAGTGAATCACAATTAGATCTGGTGCTTATATAATTAATATAAAACACATTTTTTTCACATTGAAAGTAAGCAATGTTAAAGAAAGTATACAATTTATATGGAGCCTTTTACACTTCATTTCTTATTTTTATTTTTTGTTGTCTTCAAGAATTCAGCTGAATAGGTTGTTTGACAAAGTTAATAGTTTATTGATTATCTTCAAAAACTTCTGTAATTAGAAGTAAATGTTTTAAAGACATGTATCTCACAGAAATGCAGAATAGAATGAGGGTTATCTGGTATCCCAAAGGAACTAGTCAAATTTTAGTAAGAGATTCCAATTCAGGCACTAATCCCCACTGACAAAGAGATTTAAAAATTAGATCTATAGATGGTCATGGTAAAAACATGTCCTATGTATTCCTCAGTTTCAGCCCATCTCCTAATCAGGCTTGCAGTTTTACAGCAGAGAATGTTAAATTAAAGGTCTGAATCCACCTTTGATTGGCTCAGAGATGGCTCAGCTGTTAAGAGCACTGGCTACTCCTCAAAAGGACCAAGGTTTAATTCCTAGCATCCATATGGCAGCACACAACCTGTCTGTAACTACAGTTCTAGGAGATCCAACACCCTCACACAGACATGAATGCAAACACAACATCTAGCCCCTTAGAACGAACAATAATATGAACTAACTAGTACCCTCAGAGCTCCCAGGGACTCCACCAACCAAGGACTGTACATGGTGGGACTGATTGTTCTGGCAGCATGTATTCAGTAGAGGATTGCAAAGTCGGTCATCAATGGGAGGAGAAGCCCTTGGCCCTGTGAAGGTTCTGTGCCCCAGTGTAGAGGAATGCCAGGGCCAATAAGTGGGAGAGGGTGGGGTGGCAAGCAAGCAAGGGGAGGGGGGAAGCAACAGGGATTTGTTCTTGTTTGTTTTTAGGTTTTTTTTTTATCTTTTTTTTTGAGGGGAAACTGGGAAAGGAGAAATCATATGACATGTAGATAAAGAAAATATCTAATTAAAAAAAAGAAAGCACATAAAATAAAAATAAATAAATAAGTAAAAAAGTGTCAGTCTATTGAGCATGCACTCCTCAGGAAGGCAGGACAACCTTCAGCTGTGCTAAAGAGGTAGGAGGAATACCCTAATGTAACACTGGATACTTTTTTTCTTTCCCCAGATTCTCACCTTTTGTAAGTTTCCTTAGCCACCATGAGTCTACTAGGACTCAGAAGGGAATAGCATCTGCCTCTCCTGTTGTCTTCCTTTAAGAAGCCTGCAGCATCTAAGTACGCTTTCTGAGGTACTCTGGGTTTCCTGACTGTTCTCTGGTCCTCTCCCATCACTAGCCATCATGTGGCTGACCTCCATGCCGACTCAGACCTCCATGCCGACTCAATGGCATGGCTTTCTGCGTTTCACTCTTCCTCTAATTTCTCTCCCTTTTCCAGCAGTTGTGGGAATTTTCAGCTTGCTTGCCATGAGGATTTTCTTTGAAAGGATAAAACAATTGTCTTCAGGCTTCCTTTTGCATCTGTTCTTAAATTTTTATTATCAAGACCAAGAAACCCATGAAGTAAGCCAAGTTTTCCCAGTAGCTTGTGGCAGTTCACTACAGTTTCCAGTGACACACAGGCAGGCACTACTACAAGACATGAAGTGCGAGACAGAAAATTTCCTTCTCTGTCTGGAATATGGAGTTTTCCTCTGCAGATTCATTAAGTTTTATAGACCTGAGAGTTACAATCTTAGTTTTACTTTAAGAAAAAAAAGATTTTTGTACTGCTAGGGTGCCTGGAGCATGTTAGACAAATGCTTACTGCTAGTCCACACCACTAGCCCTAATTTTGAGTGCTGAGAGCTAGGACCTCATTGGTCCACGCAGCCCCTTCATTTGGAATAATTACTTAAAGTGCAGAAATTTGCATTTTAAGAATGTAAATGATTTTTCCCCTAGATTCTCTCCATCCCTGGGCCAGAGAATGCTAGTCAAGGCCCTCCATGCTGGCGACCTCAGCCCAGAAGTACAGCGGACATACTTAAAACTTCCCTGACACTTTCTGAATCAACACTCCCTGGTCCTACCAATAGTCGGTATCTGGCATAAAGAGGAAGTTTTAGATCCTCCTTTCCTTCCTCCTCCAGCAACAATTATCCTTAGTACATAAGCAAAGTATGAGCTGTTGGCTTTCTGGAAAGAGAGGTATCTCTTCTGTAGGCTTTAGTTGTTGTATGTATTGTTTTTATTAGATTGAACTTGTTCTGTGCGAAAACAAACAAAAGCTAAATGGAGAAAAGTTAGTTCTTTGGGTTTCTTGTATAGCATAGTGATTATACCTAATCTATTCAATATGTGAATACTTAGTCGATATGTGAATACATACTTGATATGTGAATATTGTAGATGCTTTAAATTTTCTTATTATGAGTAAAGTATGGGGTGATATGTTCATTTCTGTGATATGATCATTCATATATATATAATCAGACATCACCTTCAACCTAAATACATAATTATAGGTTAAGTTGGAGAGCTAGGAGGAGGTGACTGGTGGATCAATTGTGGTCAATTGATGCATGAAAGCCTGAAATTGATTTACAACAAAACAGCCACAAAAAACAAAGCAAAGCAAAGCAAAACAAAACAAAACACCAGAGCATAAGTTTATAATTACTATTTATGATTAAAAAGTTGCACAACAGAACCAGACAGACCTTCAATATGGAAGTCTTGTATTGGACATCAGAAATTTAGGGGCATAAATATTCCTGAAAATATATATAAGGTTTTAGTGTTTGCTTTTTAAATGACAATATGTTTTCTGAATAGTATGTGGGGATTAAACCAGAAAGCATCTCACCTACATAATTGAAGAAGGAGATTCACCTGGCCTGCTCTGCCTGGATGTGGAGACAATAGAAATTAATCCAGACAACCACAAACTATCCTGTGTAAAGGTACTGAACAGGCTTTCTGGGTCTGCAGCTTGCACTGGATGATGAGCTCGCTTTCTTGTAATAGCATGTTCATTGTCCTTAGACTAGTTGTCTTGCCTTGCTCTTTCACTGGATTGTCTAGAACACTGGCCATCCTGCCATAGGTCAAAGACAGGTGAGAACAGCAAGCTACTTTGACAGTGAGAGTTGGCCTGTGGTTTCCTAAAGTTATAGTGATGACAGACAGCAAATGAGCAATTTTCTTTCTCAATAGAGAACAGCTTTTTTGTTCTCGTCTTCTTAAACAGCTTTAACACATGTCTGTAAGATCATTTAAGTTATACAGTTCTTTACAACTGAAAATATAGGGAAAAAAGTTAGTTTTCCAACATGTCCTGTCTGAAACTAAGGCTTTCTTTTTTTCCCCCAATATAATATTTTCATTGATTATTTGGGAATTTTACATAATGCGTCTGATCACACTCACTTCCCAGTCCTCCCAGGTCCATGCCTCCCTGTTGCCTATTTACATATATTCATTGGTGCATGGTCAAACTCCGAATGGCAAGCCCCTTAAAGAAAACTGAGTCCTTTTCCACTAGCACCCCACACCTGAGAAGCCATCAATTGTGGAGAGCTAAACTTTAGCATCCTTACCATAATTTTTGAGACTCCACTTTGATGGATTCTTGTCTAAGCTGTTACTTTTTAGGGGTGATGGAGGTGTAGGTTGTAGTGTGGATAGGGATAAGCCTTCTATGACTCTCTTTCTCAAATGAGTTTTGTCTTATTCTGGACACTGGGTGTGAAGTGTTCCCCTTGCTTTCAGGGTGAAGTCATGTTCTTGCAGTTTTACTTTAGGTCTTCTCTAACTAGATTTCCAGTCAGGACATTGTCTTCCAAGACCAGAAACCAGCTGAAGCTTGTATAATGCAATTCCAAACTGGACTTGTTCCTAGGTGGTTTGCAGAGGCTACACAGAACCTGGACTCTATCACTGTCTCCTGGAAGCCTTGCTCAAAATCACTAAGCCAGCCTAAATGGAACATGGGTACAAGGGGAAGAAAAGCAATAAATAGTTTCATGAAATAATTCAATTAATGAATTTGATTCCCATAGTTTACCATTCCTTAGTCTTTTATAGCAACACAAGGTATTTCCTCCTACAATGTTTGCCTCCAAATCTCATTTACTTTCAAAAGCAAGCTCATTGTCACTTCCTCTGAATATACTTCGAAGTTTCACTAGCTGAAAGCAATCACATGCTCCTCAAGTAAACTAGCCCAAGTCACTGTCATGCACTTTAAGGCAACTAACAATGTCCAGCTTTACAGTGTAAATCAATTTATGGGCATATTTTCTTTGCATTTGCTTTTAGATTCAAGGGGAAGGTTTCAACATCTGTCTTTCTATCTTTCTTCCTTTTAAAATGTATTGTGAGTCACCTCTATGTTAATTGTCATCTATTAAATGAGTAGATTCTATGATGAGGGTTGAGAGATGAATTGAGCAATAGTGATTAGTTGTAATGAATCTTTTATATAATATGTCCTATTAGTAGAATAATGGTAGTAGGTTAGCCCCAAGGCCTATGAAATGTCTGTTCTCAAGGTCTTAGCCCTGGTCCCTTTGCCAGGATTGGATTTCATCTTGCCAAGTTGGCCTTAAATCCAATCAGAAAATCTTTAGTTATTTCCTTAACATTTGTACCACTACTGCATCCATGGACATGTCCCACCAGGAGGATCATTATCTTACCTCACACAGAGGATTCACAGCTGGTTAAGACTGATGATTAATTTTGCCTCCAGTATAGTGCATTATACTTTACATGACTGTCAAAGATAGATAGCAGGGATGAAGCTCCTGGGTTAGTAGTAACTTGATTTTGCCATGTGTTATATATAACCTTTGTATAATGAATGAGGAGCTTTCAAACAATAGGGTCTTTTTTTTTAGTTCCGGGGGTTAACAAAAAGCAATGGAAATACTAGTAATGTTTGGCTTTCATGAGACCCCAATTGACCATCAACTCAAAAACAGAACCTGTTTTTCTGTTTCTGTTCTTTTTTTATTTTTTTTTTAATTTTTTAGCATGTAGTATATAGCTGTGGTCTTGTGCCCTGCCCCATTATAAAGTAACTCCATTAAAACTATTTTATGTGTGTGTGTGTGTGTGTGTATGTGTATGTGTGTGTATGTATATATATATATATATACATATATATATATATATGTATATATATATATATATATATTTTAAAGGGGATTTCTACAATGGTACATTTGCATATATTTTCAAGAGGCCTTTAGTATCAGTTATCCCTCTCCATATCCCTTCTACCCTGCTGCCCCACCCTCAACCCATTTAATCTTTCTGGTTTAATCCTTCTTGCCCCCCTATATCACTCTGCCTCTCCTCTCTTGAAAGACTTTGCAATCTACTTACTAAGTTTCCTAACATCTATGAAACATAAATATCTAAAGATTCAAAGATAGCATCCATATATGAGGGTTTATGTCACTACATCAGAATGATTGTTCTTTTTCAGTAACTGAATAATATTGCATTCTGTGCATGGAGTGCATTTTCATTATCTGTTCATAAGTTGATGGACATCTAGGCTATTTCCATTTCCTGGCTATTATGATTAGAACAGCAAAGAACATAGATGAACAGTTATTTCTCTGTAACAAGATTTTCAGCCCTTTTGTGTACATACCCAAGAAGTGGTATAGCTGAATTATGTTATATATCTATTTTAAGCTTTTGAGGAATCTCCACACCAATTTCCACAGTGGCTGCAGTCATCTGCACTCCCACGAGCCACGAATAAATGTTCTTCATTCTCATATCCATGCCATCATTTGTTCTTTAGTATTTTTGTTTATTTGTATGCTTTTGGGTCTTAAATATTCTGATTGGGTTAAGATGAACTCTAAAGGTAGTTTTAATTTGTGCAGGTGATCAATTCCCTGCTAGGAAAGAAACATGGGTGTAGTGTAGACGGATGTCCTTATGGCAAGGATCTGTGAGGATATTCATGCAGAATCTCCTGGCCTTTCCTGGGGGAATGCTTGGTTCACTTTAGCTTTATAGTTGCATTATTGGAATTGAAATTGGCTGTCTTTACTTTCACTTGGTTCATGACAGACATTTCCCCAGAATCAAAAAAAAAAAAAAAAGAGCCCAGATTATGATTTATTCTTGTTTGTCTCTGAGGATCCTTGGAATAGAATAGATCACTACTCTTCTGCTTGTTAAAGATAGTGATGTGGTTGAGAAAACACAAGGCCCTGGGTCTGGGTACATCAGCTAATATCAAGATGTTCTCATCTGATGGCAATGTAGTTCTGACAACAATGCATCCATCAACCTGTTCCAAACAGCTGTTAGTTGATTATCAAAAAGTTAGAAAGGTCTTGCTGGATCATTGGTTCTAAGACGTAATGGGAACATTCATAGGTGAGCCAAGTAAGGGCAAGGAATTGACTCAGGTTATTAATTTGCTGAGAACTCTGGACATTAGAATAATTAGACCTCCTGATTAGGATATGGGGAGACTGTGGGTGTCAATAATTAAACCTGCATTTCCTGGGTATGTAGTATATCACCACTGTATACTGTAACCCCAATTGTTGCCAACATGGTTTCTTGGTTATGTACCAATATGTTAGGTTAGATATTAACTGCTTGCTGAAGCTATGTTTCCTCTTTCTTGACATAGTTTATGGGTTAGCAGGAAACTGAAGACATTGAGGAGAAATAAGGGAAAAGGTACTGAATGCACATTATTGTTAAATGTAGGAAATTCTTAAAAGTGACTGTACACAATAAAATGAGAAAATGAATGTAAAACCTTTTCAGCTGTGAAAAAGTAGGTGTAAAAAGCGTGATGGCCTGAGTTGGTCAAAGTCTCCTTTGTCTATTGGACACATTCTCTCTTGGGTTCAGAACCTTGCCAAGGCTGGGCCCTGGCAAATTTGCATTTCTCAAATGACTAAAGATGTTGAACATGTTAAGTGTATGTTTCTCAGCCATTAGTGTTTTATCCCTTGAATACTCTCTGATAAGTTCCTTGCCCCAATTTAATTGGATTTTTTTGAAATTTAGTTTTTTGGTTTCAGTTTGTATTTTTGTTCTTTTATTCTTTGTATATTATAGATATTAATCCTGTATCAGGTATATGGCTTGAAAAAATGTTTCTCATGCTGTAGGCTTTCTATCCATTTGGACAGTGGTATACTTTGCTGTAAAATTGTTTTAATTTCATGAGTTATTTGAGTTATATGAGTTATTTCAAATGGTTATTTGCCAATTGTTACTCTCTTAATTCCTATGCTTCCTAGGTATTGTTCAAAAGTTATTTCCTGTTCTGTAAGTTCAAGTGTATTCTTAATTTCTCCCTTATGAGATTCAAGGCATTGGGTTTCATGCTGAGGTCTTTGATAGACAAAATTTGTGATTTTGTGTTGGGTGAGAGATAAGGATCTAATTTCATTCTTCTGTAACGAGGTATCCAGTTCAACCAGCACCATTTGTTGAACATGCTATTTTTTCTCCAGTGTGTAGTTTTCCAGTTTGCCTCTTTGGGAAAAACAAAGGAAAGAAAGAAGGTAAAAGGAAAAAGGGGGCTGTAGATGTGCTTGGTTATATGTAGGTCACTAGGTTATCCATTAATCAATGTCTCTGTTTTCATGCCATGCTGTTTTTCTTACTAAAACTCTTCAGTATAATTTAAATCAGGGGTGGTCAAACCTCTATTAGCTCTGTTATTGCTTGGGATTGTCTTGGCTATTTTTTTGGTTTGTTTTATTTTTCTTATATATGTGTTTCCACATAAAATTTAAGTTTTCTTTCAATTTACGTAAATAAATGTACTTGATTTTTATTGGGTTTAATCTGTTAGATTGCTTTTGGTAGGATGCCTATTTTCAAAATATTACTTATACAAATCCTTGAGTATAGGAGGTCCTCTTATATTCTGGTGACTTTTTTAAGCAAGTCTTTCACTTCCTGGGTTAGATTGATTTCAGGATATATATTCGTTAGAGTATGGTAAATAGGATTGTTTTATATATTTTTGGTGTACTTGTTCTATGTATATAGAAAGGTTACTGACTATTTTTCTATCTTAATGTGTTTAGCAACTATTGAAGTTTTTGGAGTGTTTAAATCTTTTATGTGTAGAATCCTATCATTTTCCTTGTTGTGGTGCATGCTGATAAAATATGTTGAAGAAACAGATGCAGAAAGATCACGAGTTCATCCTCCTCCTTTTTGTCCTTCAATTTTCTCACTTCCTCTTCTTTCCCACTCTTTGTAGTAATTAGGATAGAATTTAGGACTTTGACCAA
This sequence comes from Mastomys coucha, assembly GCF_008632895.1. Classification (NCBI taxonomy): domain Eukaryota; kingdom Metazoa; phylum Chordata; class Mammalia; order Rodentia; family Muridae; genus Mastomys; species Mastomys coucha. Next base: position 31,389,637 of record NW_022196897.1, on the reverse strand, counting down.
GCTTTGGACCCCAGGCAAGGCTTCAATTTATGATGCTCTTGACTCTGATTCTTGGGGAGATTATACTATAGTCCTGTGCACCCAATGTGGCTCCTTCAGTTTTGCACGTTTTGGAACATTTAGTACAGTGATGCAAAGCTGGGCTTACACAGTACTACTTGTAGAATGATCAACTAGTGGGTCAGGTAGGATGAGGATTACTTTCCAGGTCATCATCTTTGAGAAAGGACCACATGTATCAAACTGTCTTAGTCAGTGTTCTTCTGCTAAGAAGAGACAGTGTCCATGGCATCTCTTATAAAGGCAAGTATTCAATTGGGTCTTGTTTTCCATTTCAGAGATTGAGTACCTTGACAGGTCAGGGAGCACAGCAGTAGACAGGCAGACATTTCAGGAAGTGGGGGAAGAGACTGGGCCTAGCTTTTTTTTCTGAAATCCCAAAGTGCACCCTGAGTGACATACTTCCTTTAACAAGGCTACTCATACTTTAGCAAGGCCATACCTCCTAATCCCTCTTAAGTAGTAGTACTTCCTAATTACCAAGCATTCAAATATATGAGACTTTGAGGTCCATTCCTATTCAAACCAACACAGAAACCTATGGTTCTAGGGTACAGCTTTTTAAACTATCAAGGAACTGACTGTTGGTGTGATGGTTTGAAAGAAAATAGCCTCCAAAAGCCCATAGGGAGTGGCACTTTAAGGAGATGCAACTTCGTTTGAGGAAGTGTGTCACTGGAGGTAGGTTCTGAAGTCTCAGATAGTCAAGCAGGATGAGTGTGGTACTCTGTTCCTGCTGTCTGCTGATCAGGATGCAGGACTCTAGGCTACCACTTCAGCATCATGTCTGCCTGTGTGGCACCTTGCTTCTCACCATGATGATAATGAAACTGTAAGCCAGCCCCAATTAAATGTTTTCCTTTATATGAGTTGCAATGGTCATGGTGTCTCTTCACAGAAATAGAACACTGACTAAGACACTACAGATCATGAAAGCATTTGGCTACTTTTGCTTCTGGATGTGCAATTAAAAAAATTATTTCAAAATGAAATTGCAGTGATAGTGTTTCTGGTAACACTTGCCTGTGCTGTTTCATGAGTCTTCACCTCAACCATGCTTGCAGCATGCACAAACACTCTGCAGTGCACAGGCATTCATACCCTCAGAGCCATCAAAAGCTCCCTGAGAGCACTCAGATCACATTTGAGGCTGGTATGATAAGTGATGGTGGCCTCACAGGACATAATAAGGGATCTGTCCTTACAGAAGGACAAAGGGAATCTTATGAAAACTGACTATTCATACTTTCCTGCCATTTCTCAGGTCAGTATAGAATTAATGCACCCCTGGATTGTATTGTTTGTACAGGGCTTGATTTTCATAAAACTCAACTTTGATTTGCTTATTTGAATTTCATTTAAAAAAAAATCGCCAAATGAATTTTGGCCATAAGAGTGTGACAAAATTCCTACCTATTTCCAAAATGTCTCTAAATAGTACTCCTGCTATTTCTAAGTACATTTTTATACAAACTGTCATTCTCAGGGTTGAAGATTATAAAATCAAAACATCAATCAAGTCTGACAAAAATGCTCTAGGTCTTACAGTATCAAGTGTTCAGCCAAGATTTAGTTCTTTATGTTAAAAAACAAACAAATACATTCATCTTATTATGCAAATTTGTTTCCATTTTAATAAACAGTAAAATTATATGCATACCAAAGAATTGTGATAAAATAAATTTCTCTGATTTATTATCAGTGAATTTTTGATTTGTATGCTTATTTTATATTCCTGTATACCTGGAATGCTCTGGTCTGGAGCTGGCTTTCTTACACTTATATCACAGTCATAGTTTATTCTAATAGGCTTATTTATGGGTTTGTCATTTCTACCATATCACAACACTGTGAGAGCAAGAGTCATATATTATTCATTTGGATTTCTCTTTGATTAAAATGATCATGTGATGCCTGGTAGGACTTATTGATTATTCATAGAATAAAAAAGTGAGTGGGGTCTCAACATTTACAAAAAGTTGTTCTTCATTTTGTCAGTTGTTGTCATTATTTCTGGAGCAACCAGGAGTCCTATTCAGAAATCCTTACCAGAGGAGGGACTTATAAATCTCCACCTCTCCCTAAGAGTTCTAGGCATTTAATGGTTGCTAAGCAAGGGAGTCAAATTCCTCGGTGGTGTAGCTACTGGTAAATTGCCCTTGTTCAAGTAAAAAACCCCAACCATACTCTTGTAGCCAACCTGAATTGAGTGGAGTTGCTGACACACAAGAAAAGATACGAACTGGGAGGAGATCTTGTTGGTGCTCTTATACACTGCAAGAGGTTCAATGGGACAGAGAAGGGTACGAAAACTTTATGGTGGGATTATGATCAAAGTACACTATAGGTATGTGAAATGGTAAAAGAATAAATAAATTCTTAAGAATCCTCTTTACAAGGCTGTCCATGAATGAGACTTAGTTAATCAAGCATGTGCCTCTCTAATGTCCCATTGACATATTCAGGTGTTTCCCCATATATCAAACAGGAACTCTAAAGTGACAAAACACAGCAAGTAACTAGGTGCTAACTTGTAAATGAGCTAAAAGAGTCCATTGAAATTGTCCAGGAATAAAATTCTATAACTACACCAGAAGAATATAATATGTTTTAGTCAAGGTCTTGGAGGAAAACCCAACTGGCAGTAGGAGCTGAGACAATAGCAGCTAGTGCTCCTACTTGGAAGCATATTTTGCTCTTGCATGTAGGCTGACTCATGACACTAGAAGAACCATTTCCTCTTGTTTGGGTTCCACTATAAGTTCTGCTCCTTACAGCCCTATCACACACATCATACTTGTTGTCAGTATATGTTTGTTCAAGGAAAAGACATTTAGTTTAATCTGTGATACAGATTATACACCAATATCACATTTTAGAGCCTTGCCTTCATAGCACATGGACAAGCTCACAGCCTCCCCTTAAGGCTTATTTTATCCTGTATTTCAACTGGATAAAGAAGTTCATTTATATTGTAGTGCATATTCCATCCATTCTTAGTTGTTGTTCATGGCTTTCACTTCCCTACATTTTCTGCCTGCAACTCCCTATATGCAGAATTGACAACCATCTCTCAAGGCCAAGTTCAAGTCCTTCACAGATGTTAGTACTCCTTCCTTTAAACCTTGAGGAAAAAATAGAAGAGAAAGAAGCAAACACAAAACAAACATCTATTCTGTTTCCTGTTTCATCTCATCGTTATTGGCACAGATTTGCTAAGGCAAAGTCTCTATCTTGATTATATCTCTATGCCTTATATGCAGCCTTAACGAGCAAGCTGTTCATTGTGGGATTTCAATACATATTCTGATGAAGCCTTTTCCCACCAAGGCTGATATAAATAGCACAAACCTGATTAACTGACTGCATACTCACATTAAAGTGAAGTAGATTATAATGAGTGGAAATGTTATTTGGATCAACTCTCCCACCGAAAACAATGAAAACAGTTGGGTTAAAAAATATCTTTTAAAAATTACTTCAGAACTGAAAGTCTGAAATGTCAGAGGGAAGGTCATGATAAAGTTTTTATTTGGGTGTGTGAGGTGAAACTCTAAGACATAGAAAAAGTATAAAAGCAATATAACTGCATGGTCTTCTGAGGTCATTTATTTATTGACCAATTGAGCTTAGGAGGGGCGACCTTGTTGGAGTAGGTGTGTCAATGTGGACATGAGATTTAATGACCTCATCCTAGTTGCCTGGAAGACAGTCTTCTCCTCACCACCTTCAGATGAAGATGTAGAACTCTCATCTCTGCCTGCTCCATGCCTACCTGGATGCTGTCATCCTCCTGTATTGGTGATAATGGACTGAACCTCTGAATCTGTAAGCCAGTCCCAATTAAATGTTGTCCTTATAAGAGATGCCTTGGTTGTGGGGTCTGTTTATAGTAGTAAAACTTGAACTAAGACAGAAACTGCTGCTTCCTCTCTCTCTCTCTCTCTCTCTCTCTCTCTCTCTCTCTCTCTCTCTCTCTCTCTTTCTCTCTCTGTCTGTCTGTCTCTCTCTCTCTCTGATTCCCAGAACACAGAAACATAGTGTAGGATGTGTAGGGTAGACTACAATGTTGATAGAGTAGACAATAACCTGGTCTCTGAGGAGTTATAGTGTTTCTGTGGTCCTGCCATTACACAGATACAGCCTGAGACTATAATACCCCATCTGAAATAAGGAGTGACTGTTTCATACCCCTTTTGAAATGTGCACAGAGGACACATTTACCCCTAGCCACAGGGAACCTCCAATGATCAAATTTCAATCTCAATGATTAGCATACAGTCAAAACAATGTCATTTAAGAGCCACAACAACAGAAGTGAGAGGCAGCAGAAATGCATAACAGTGAGGCCATGAGCAACTGCTGTTAGATGACAAGAGAGGTCATAAAACCACTGTTTCTCCTGTCTTTACCAAAAAAAAAAATGATAAAATATAATACCTGCAGGAAACAAGTGGCTCTGCCTGCTGATGGAATAAATTAAAAAAAAAAACTTCTAGAAGTGAGAACTATATTATTTGAAATTAAGGATATGTTTTACACACAGGGAGACAGAAACAAAGAACTGAAAGACACAAAAAGTACTCTAAACTCGTAAGAAGACCAAAATACAGGAGAAGGAGAGAGAGAGAGAGAGAAAGAGAGAGAGAGAGAGAGAGAGAGAGAGAGAGAGAGAGAGAGAGGAGGAAGAAGAGGAAGAAGAGGAGGAGGAAGAGGAGGAGGAGGAGGAGTAAGAAGAAGAAGAAGAAGAAGAAGAAGAAGAAGAAGAAGAAGAAGAAGAAGAAGAAGAAGAAGAAGAAGAAGAAGAAGAAGAAGAAGAAGAAGAAGAAGAAGAAGAATTTGGAGAATACAGTAAGGTGCTTTAGCTGACACTTAGACTGAAAATGACAGACTATAAAAAGGGTTACATCTGAAAACAAGGAAGATTTCTAGATTGTGTTCAGACTATAGTAAGGGCAGCATTTACCACTCACTGAACACTATCTCCAGCATCTACTACTGACCACAGATTGTATTTAGGACTATAGTACATGCATCATCCACACTGACCATGCTCTCCACTGAGGTGAAGTGAGTATGCAGGAACCAGGATGCAGGTAGAAAGCAGATGGCTTTTTTCTCTGTAGAGACTGATTTCCATTCTATGCTGTTTCTCACCTAGGTGTTCAGATGGTGGCAATTTATAGGGTCCTTCTGTTATGAAATGCTGACACTAAGCGATCAGTTACTGTTTGATCTTCTTTCTCAAAACCCTGAGATAGATAGAAGTCCTCTGCTTCCTTTATCAAGTCATTGAGGAACCAAAACCTGGTGATCCTGTGCATGTTTCAGGATAAATATGTGACTAGAATGTTGCTATAGAACTGACTTGTTCAAATGAGAATCTTAAACCTTTGTCATGGCATAGAAGCTGGGCTTGGGGTTGGGATGTACTTGGAAGTGCAAAGATTCCAAGTTGGGACTACAACAGTGAGATGGGACCCACCCAGGAAGGGCATTCTCACAGAACATTGGATCTACCAGTGCCTACCAGTCCAGTATCCTGGACTTTCCAGACTCTAAAATCAGGAGAGCTTAGTGTTTGTTGTTTAAGATGTGCCATCAGTGGTATGCCATTAGAACAGACCTAAGTGGAAAAGACAGACAGAAACTGAAAACAATTCAGTGAGAATTTTTTTTTTTTTTTTTTTTTGCCAAATGTGGGCTGTGGGATACATCAGACCATTCTGTGAGATGAGCCATCAAACAGCAGTAGTGAGGATACACAGACGAGGATGAGGTCTGCAAATACTCATGGGCATCCAGAAAGGTCTATGGGTCCCACAGGGGCAGCTGCTGTATTATTATGCTCTACATAGGTTTTCTCTTTATGAAAGCCTTGTATAACAGTAATTTTTTTCAGTTTATAACCTCTTTCTAGGCAGACATGGTGGTATAGGCCTTTAATATCAGCACTCAGGAGGCAGAGGCAGATTGCTTTCTGTAAATTCAAGACAGCAAGATAGTTCAGACCAGTGAGGATTATGCAGTGAGTCTTTCCCTCCTCCGCTCTCTGTCATACATTCTCTAATCTGTAGATGTGTGAAATAATTCATATAAAAATATTATGGCAAAATAATGTCTTTATAATGCTACCTTCTATATTTTGCACCAAATAAAATGTTTTAATATTTTAATTATCTTTTGAAGATTTATTTTTATGCTATGCATATGATTCTTTTGCCTGAGTGTATGTTTATCACATGTGTGCCTGGTGTTAGTGAAGACCAGGGACATCAAAGTCTCTGAAATTAGAATTACAGATGGTAGTGATTTGTCATGTGCGTACTGGGAGTTGAACCTAGGTCCTGGGAGAAAGTAGACAATATTCCTAACCACTGAGCCATCCTTTCAGCTCCAAATATTTACATACATTAAGATGGCTCTGAAAGAAGGCACAATGTATTCTTTAGACCACTTATGGCAGCTTCTCCAGGCCTGGTGGAGGAGAGGACAGGCTTTTCCTCAGAAAGAGAGAGAACACTGGGACTCATCTAAGGGGTATAAGGGAAATTCAGAAACTTGAATATAAATCTTTTCCAGAATAAAACCACAGCATCTTTAATCAAGGCCTGGCAACCATTGTATCATTTCTCTAAGGCTCTGGTTGGTAAATGCAGCTATCCCACTAGGCCTTTAATACTTGGTTAGAAGTGAATCCAAGAAGTTGACTAGCAAGACAATTCATGCGGTACAAACACAGATCTGTAATTCTCTTCCCCATTACCACAGAACAGTTAGCTCCTACCCAGAATTTGCTTTGAAGACAATTCATGCTTGGAAGAAACTAGGCGCAATGAAAATGTAGCCAGAAGTAATAAATAAGGATTGCCAAAAAAAAAAAAAAAAAGTCAATGAATTTCTTCTACAAATCAAATCCCTTGTCAGTTTGTGACAATTCTGAAGGTTGAATCAGAGACGTACAATTAGTGAGCTAACCTGCATGGTTTGTTGGCAGTGGAAAAGTGAGTGTTCCTTCACCTTTGTATAATTAAACAGTTGAGAGAATTGTATCTCCTGGTATGAGGAGATTAAAAATAATAAAGTAAATGCTTTAGTATGGTATTAATCCCTCCCATTATTCCCACATCCTCATGTGACTCAGCTCCTGCAGGATTCTTCTCCCTCAGCAGGACAAAGATCATCTTCTTAGCATCCAAGCCCAGTCTAGCTGGCAGCTCCCACTTCCTACCTTCCCTGTAGAACTCATTCAGAGAGAAGACAAAAGCGCTGCAAGGGGCTGTTTTGTGCCCGGCCCTACGTGGTGCTTTATGTTTCCTCAAATATTATCTCAACCTTATTGTAGGCAAAAATTCAAAGTAAAACAAAGCCCTAAAACAAATTTTTTGAAGCAATTTAAAATCCAAAGAACTAAGATATTTTTAATTTATTCTTAATTAGTTTGTAGATTGGACCTTACTGAGACTCCAGAATCAGTAAGCCACTTGCAGACAAAGGTGATTTCAATTATGAGGAACAAGTCAAATGTGATCCTTTGTTCTTATACAATTTTGCTCCTTTAAAAGACATCTCTTAGCTGTAGGTCCTATTTTATATTAAGAAAGGATTGTACAGCAAACATGACAAGTGACTGTAGAGCTAAGAACCTGTCATTAGTTTATCACCTGTCAAATCTAAACTAGCTCCTTATGGTTCCCTCCTGCCAGGCCACCACTTTTCCTACCATCTATCAGACCAATGGGCTAAGGCAGGTTAGTTCCTTATGGCCTGGAGTCCTCCCTGATCATGGCTGACAGTCTACCCACCCTTTCTTGGATTTCATGGTAGATGTCATATTTGGGCAGCTGGATTTTTCTGTCGAGGTTTCACCAGCAAGTAACTCCAAATTGCTCCTGCTATAGTTGCCGTATCTCTATGGCCTGTGATGCCTTCCTTCAGGTATCATAAAGCAATTCTGCAAATCTCACTTTGCAATAACAACAAGATACAGAAATTGCATTAAGCTGATTATGTGTAGTCAGAAGAAGTATCAGAAAGGTTAGCTGGATATAGTAAATGCTATAGTTAGACTAAGATAAAAAATCACTTCGTTAGCTGAGAGTGTTTTCTCATTGGTAACACCCTATATTAAGGTGCCACTTATGAGCAGTTTATTATTATTTATTAATGTGTGAGGCACTTTATAGAACACAAGATAACAACTTAAATCCACATATTAAAGATGCACATACATGGTTTAATACGATTTACGTCTTACAATATTCTTTAAAGCAGCCTCCCATAGTCTCATCCGTTAAACATTTATTACTAATGCATTTTATAACATGCTTTATAATGCATTATTTGGGAAAGTAGCAGCATTTAGTGATTATTTCATAAATAAGAATAAAGCATTTATAAATGACACCTTAATTTAGAGTGTTCCCTTCACATTACCAGAGAGCTGCTCACTATCCATTTCATTCGAGAATCTTCCCTAAATGCAGTGCTTAATAAAACAGACACTATTTTCTATTTTCCCTCCATCTGATTAAAAGGTTACTGAGTCATTTCCTCCATCTACTTTCAGATGTTGGTAGCTCAGGGGCTTTGGTTTTCTTCAGTCTGATGAAGCCACACATTTGCTTTAAGGCTATTTCTGAAAAGACTGTAGCAAAACAGAGCAACTTACCATGTTAGGAAGAGCTTGCTGCTTGGAGTCTTTGTAAAATTCAATTTTTCTATCAGAAAGAACAATCCAGGAAGTAGACCAGTTTTTCCTTTGGGGAGAAACAGAAGAGTGCATCATGAGTAGACAGAATATCCAGCAGCCATGTCAGGGATTTCATAGTGAGTGTATACTATTTTTTTAATGACATTTTCTAGAAATCTATTTAAATCTGGTAAGTGGTAAAACAATTTCAGATAATAAAAAAAAATACTGCAGAATTTAAAAATCTATGACACATAAATAAAATTTTCTCAGCTTGTAAATTCTCCTGGATAGTTTTTAACTAATCAATGCCCATGTTTTGTATATTCGCACATGTGCTTCTTCCCAGGACAGAAGCTATAAGGTAAGTATGGGAGGCCACCTTATCTCTCTTTTTCATCGATGTAGAGCATCTCAGAATCTGAAAGACTGACCAGATCACCCATCATTCTTTAAATCAAAACGCTCTTCAGACTCACCAGTAATCAAAGAATCACGAGGGGAAGAGCAGCATGCTTTCTCCTCTTTCCCAAGTGCCAAGGATTAAAAGGATCAACTTTAGATACATTCTTTCATATTATCTCTTCTGGAGTACAATTTAACAATATATTTTCATGAAATTTCAAAAACATATATGTAACTTTTGCCTAGGGATGCTTATTTCTACAAATTTAAATTTATCTTCAATGGGTTCCAGGTTTCCAAGCCTCTGACCATTAATATGAAAGGCATATTACTTGGAAATTATGCTGCTAAAGTACAAAACAAATAAACAAAGCCAGTACTCAAAATACAATTGTACGTTAGAAGAATGACCCCTGTGTTTAAGAATACTGATGTGAGAAGATTTCAATGTTGCCCATAATATATACTTTACTCCACGCTATGCAATTTACCTAGGACCATTTTCTCCCAGCTCATCCCCTTCTGATTATTAATTCCATCCATCAGAAGTCCAAATATCGCTTCCCTCAAAGTACATCTATGACATGTAAGATGATGAATTAAAGAAAAAACTTCAAATTTTTCCACTTTCATTGCCTTCATTAAAATACAAACCCCCAGGCAAAGAGATCATTTCAACATTATTGGGATATTTTCAGAGCCTAGCACAGAGACCTGGAGAGTCTAGGAACTAAATGGACATTTATTTAACCAATAAGCATTTTGGCTGGAAAAAGAGTCTCTATGTAGCCATAGTTAAACAAGGTGGGGAGAGCTTTTTACTTCTCTTTGTATTTTTTAGTCCTTCATCTGAACACACTATTGCTTCTGTAGTTAATGTGTGTAGTGTCAGGAAAGGTTTTCTTTCATAAGTGGCAAAACTATCAATAAGATTGACATGCACAAATTTCTACCCAATAAATTATATTGCTACAATTTTCTTAATTTTAACTTTCATTTAAACATAATTGTATTGATTTGCAAAAAAGTGATGAAAAAAAGGTTGCAAAAGACCTATATTCAGATGAATAGAAAAACATACTAAATATGCCAATGTGACCTATTGTCATATATCCATATACACAAGATTTTATGTGATTTCTTTCCACTTTTTCTTTAGAATCTCGAGCTTTCATTATAAAGACAGCTTTTATTTGGTATGGCTAATGATTCAAAAAAGAATAGGGTTGCTTGTATTTTCCTGAAACTTTCCTTTTTAGGAAGTTTCATTTATTTTTAGTTTGTGGGTATTCATGTTGTGTTAGAATGTGTATGCATATACCTTGTGCCTGCAGAGCCAGAAGAGGGTGTCAGAACTGGAGTTAAGTATGGTGTGAGCAACCACATTGGTCTTGCTAATCACTGGTCCTCTGGAAAAGCAGCCAGTGCTGCTAAGCACTGAGCCATCTCTCCAGACTTTTGAAGCTTTCTTCTTTCTTCCTTCCTTCCTTCCTTTCTTTCTTTCTTTCTTTCTTTCTTTCTTTCTTTCTTTCTTTCTTTCTTTTTTCTTTCTTTCTTTTTTCTTTCTTTCTTTCTTTTTTTCTCTCTCTCTTTTCTTTCTTTCTCTCTCTTTCTTTCCTTCTTTCTCTTTCTCTTTCTTTCTTTCCTTCTTTCTCTCTTTCTTTCCTTTTCCTTTCTCTCCTTTCTCTCTCTCTTTCTTTCTTTCTTTCTTTCTTTCTTTCTTTCTTTCTTTCTTTCTTTCTTTTTAGATTTAAGCATTAATTTTATGTAGGTGAGTATACTATTTCTCTCTTCAGAGACACCAGAAGAGGGCATGAGATCCCAATACAGAGGGTTGTGAGCCACCATGTGGTTTCTGGAAATTGAACTCACGACCTCTGGGAGACCGGTCAGTGCTCTTAACCACTGAGCCATCTCTCTAGCCCATCCTGAGGCTTTCTTAATCATATAGTATTGCATTAATAAAAGAAAGAACAGATTAAACAAACATGCAAGAAACACATTCACAATTCCATTATATGTGACACCATGCCTGCAGATCCACTTTTCTTCAGATGTGTGTCTGTCTTGAGTCAGTGTCTCAATCAAATTATTAAATGCCAGAGAAAGCCTAGTATTTTCTGCCTGGAGCAGCACACCTTTTTTGTAGATACTGGCTATATAACAGTGAATTGAATCAGTAGTAACTTTCTCTTTATGCAGATGTCTCAAAAAGGAAGAATGAGAAGTATTAGTGTACTAGGTCCACAGGTCAAGACTAGTCATGTCTGTGCCAGTCATTTTGACCATGTGTGATCAGAGTCTGAGGCATCCTATTGGACCATAATAATGGACCCATATTTAACCCACCTGCTATGCCTCTTACTACAATTTCTATCTTCTGGCAGGCTGCTCGTACACCGTATTTGCTTCCTATCTATAGAAGTTCCTAGAGAAATGGTTTTGGTTTGAATCTGTTTCAGATGTTGATCATTTATAGAACTTGCTGAAAAAACACTTCTATTCTTTCAACTTCTAACTGGAGCGGGTTAGGCAGGAAGTCCATAAATTCCAGTTACGTCATCCTTCTGTTGTAGGACTTTCAATGTATTCCTGCTAGGTAAACTAGAAGGACAAGCACAGGTGCCTAAGGACAAAGACCTGGGAAACTTAATCATGTGACCACCTGCAATACCTACGTCTGGTGCTATGATAGTTTGGCTTTGTCAATCTTAATCATCTTTATTGCATCAGAATGAAGAGGAAAGCTAAACGCTTCAGCTTGAAAATCATTTCATGTCAAAAGAAATAACAAAAGGCAGTAGATACCTTTAAGACTCTTTTTACTTCATTTTTTTCCCATGATATCTTTAAAAAAATATCAGTGACATAATTACTTTGAGCAGTTAGTAAAAATTTAATAGGCTAGCTAAAGTTTACACTCTTAGAAAAAAACAACAGAGCTATTGACATTCCTATGTACTCTACAAAAAACTAGTCTCAGAGTTTATTAGATAACCTACTTAAGACCACATGGGAATTAAGGGTTAAATCCAACTTCCCTGAAAGCAGACCTTGTCATATATGTAATCTATGCCCTTATGCTGTATTTTTCTTATGAAAAAAAGATCTAAACATTGCTAACTTGACTGAGGATATCATCAATGTTGACAACATAATCTTGGCTGACTTCAATTTATTAAAATCATTTATAGTTTGTGAGAACAAGTCATTCATTTGAGCTTTTTTACTACATTTCCTTATCCTTTTGAAGATGATTGATCATCTTACCAGCCCCCAAGTAGATAGTTGAGTTTCTTCTCTCCTTCTGAAACCTGTTAATACTAGAAGCTATAGTATTGCTTTGACTCCCACTTGGTACACAGAATGCCAACTGGCATTTCCCAAACATCCTGTATTCTAACAGTTTAGCCAATAATGTCACCACATTCTTTATGCTACACAATTCTAAGAGCAGACTAGAAAATTAATGATAGTAAGTAAAAGATAAAGGTAAAGTAAGACAGATCTCAAAGATTTATATCACTGACTAGAAGACAGCTAAAGACTAGAAAGAATCCGTTCCTCTTAGTAGCTCTTCAAGCTGATTGAGATGTCAGTATACCTGAGGAGAAAAATGAAGCTTACTGAGACTGTGTCCTACCTAAGGGCACACAGTCATGCAGGAAAGATTTAGGAATTTACCTCCGAAGCCCAGCCCCCTTCTGAAGGATCAGCTGTCTTTGGAGCAGGATCATGCACCTTCCACTTATGCATACTGTATGCCAATCCTCATGGCAGGAATTAGAAGGAGAAAATGTGGTCTTGGAAAAGCATTAGACCTATTTCTCATAGAAGCAGAGCTGCCTGCATTGGTGATTCCAGCCTTCTGTACCACTTTCTGCAGAGCACGTGTGTTCCTACACCAGTGGGGAGCAGCTAAAGCCTCTGTTGTCATAATAACATTGGGACATGTAGAACAGTTTTAACCCTTCCATGAGTCCTTCCTTTGTCCTTCCTTCCGTTCACCTTTCCTTCCTTTCTCCTTCCCTCCCTCCCCTCCTTTCTCTATTCCTTCCTTCCTTCCTTCCTTCCTTCCTTCCTTCCTTCCTTCTTTCCTTTTTTTTCACAAGAGGACAAACATTTAAGCTGTAAGAAAGCATGTAGCTTAGGAAATAAGAAATCAGTAACCACTGGTTGAGCAGGTCCCCACCCAGACTTCCAGGAAGTCAGCGAAGAATCACAGCTAGTATTTCAGTGTACAAAATAGATTCATGGACAAGAAATGAAAACATGTTTTACATTTTGACAAAGCACAGGCCATCTAATAGGATGAAAATTTCTAACTATAATTCTAAAGCCAGACCTCAATTTTTATCAGAGCAACAGATTTTGATACAGGCAATTACCAAGGTATTTTAGGCAAGTGGAATACTTCACATAACTTACTAAAAGCAAGTTGTGAGTTGTAAGGTGGAAAAAATGGAGGAACGTGAAACCAAGCAAAACCAAAATAAAAGTCCCTGACACAGACAACAGCTTGACATTCTACCAAATGGACACCGGATGGCAGCACAGAATAACAGCAGCATGTACCTTCTTGGCTGGAGGATGGAAATGACCCTTGAAATAGTCATCAGCTTCTAAGGATCTAGGGCCTCCAACATCACAGCTTTAGGTCTTGACCTCTGCCCCATGTTCTTTACACAAAAAGTTAACAAACCCAGAAGAACTTATTTTAAGATGACCTCATCAACTTCTGACTCTCTTTGGGTCACTTGCGTCTGGTACCTGGTTTCCTTACTATGGAGTTGATTTGATTCTGAGCTGGTAATTTATCCATGTGCCTCTGAGTGATTTACCATAAAACCCTCTAAATTCTTAGACCAGCAGCTTTGAGAGCTTCTCTCTCCTCTCTCATATTTTAAGCCTCTATAATGTACTAAAAAGGTGAACCAATGAGAGACTACGTGTAAAATATACATTTCTTTTAGTCTTGCAAGAATAGGAAAGGAGAATTGGAGGGAGGGAGAGAGAGACAGAGAGATAGAGAGAAACAGAAGAAGATAGAAAGAGACAGGTTAGGTTTGTGTTGATTTATTGATACTCTGAACAGAAAGTGTCAAAGACATTGAGAAGAATTTTAACTCTTTCTTTCTCTCTTTCTTTCTTTCTTTCTTTCTTTCTTTCTTTCTTTCTTTCTTTATTCCCTTCTTCCTTCCTTCTGTTCTTTGCACAAGAGGATACAAATCAAGCTGTAAGAAAACATGTATCTTAGGAAATTATTAAGTTCACATTGGAGAACAATTTAGTATATATTCAGAATGAAAGAAAGGATGAAGAAGGAAAGAAAGGATGAATAAGGAAAGAAAGGATGAAGAAAGAAGGAAAGAATGGAAGAAAGAAAGAAAAGAGAGAGATACTGATGACAATATCAGCACAGAGGTGCACACAGGCACACACATGCAACCACAGTCTAAGTGCCCTGAGCCTGTGAACATGGCAACCGTTTTCAGGTTTATTTTCATGCTCATTTGCCATCCATATTCTCACAAGTATTTCTGTGTGCTTCAGAAGAGGAGAGCAAAGTGAGATCTAAATGTGAGGAGATGTACAGAGTCACAGAGGGACCAAAAAAGGAAGGAAGTGCATTCTGAAATGTGTGAAATGTTGAACTCATATAAGCACATGGGCAGGTGCCTTTTGTAGAATTAAGTTCTAGGAACTAGAAAAACAAAACATAACAATTGAACAAAACAACCTCTCCCCCCAAAAAACTATTACTAAATCATTATGGGGCTTCAGAAAAGCCAGGGATCCTTACAGCTTTGAGTATGAAATTCCCCAAATAAAAAGGTTCCTGAGATTCATCAGAAAAGCTGAGGCATAATTTCAAGGTTCATAATTAAAAATTAAAGTTGAATGCCGAATGAATTCTGCTTTCAAGCCTGTCAGTATATCACAAGGGAAATGTGTATAACCTCATTTCAAAATAAGGCTAAGTTTGGGGCCCTTTATGAATGTAAGATTAAGCCAAAAGCTTCTCCCTCCTGCCACCTTATCCTATGCACATGAGTAATACTTTTTTCCTTACAGAAAAATACAGCACTTGACAGAAACTGAGACAAATAAATAAGGTAAGAAAGACAAGATCAAAATAAGGAGCAATGTCAGATGTAGATGACACATCATGGCTCTATACAGAGAAAATTTTGCTGAATTTCCAAAAGTGATATTTATTAAATGGTAGTTGAATGTCTTGGGATCAAGTGTGGCAAGAAACAGAAAAACAGTTCTTCCTTCTTGGCCTCTCACTAGAAAGTCCCAGACACCGGGAAAGCAAGAGGCTCCCAGGACCCAACGGGGATGACTTTAGCTGAAATACACAACAAAGGGGAGATAGAACCTGTAGAGACCACCTCCAGCAGATAGGCACAGCTCCCAGTTGAGGAATGGAGCCAGTTACTCATCTCAAAATTTTTAAGCCAGAAATGTTCCTGTCCAAAGGACAAAAAATGAAACAAAGAAGGAAGGAAAGGTCACCCAAAAACCATTCCACCTAGGGATCCATCCCATCTGCAGACACCAAACCCAGACATTATTGTTGATAACAAAAAGCACCTGCTGATAGGAGCTGGGTATGGCTGTTCCATGAAAGGTTCCACCAGCACCTGACCAATACAGATATAGATACTCACAGTCAACCATTGGACTGAGCCTGGGGACCCCAATGGAAGAGCTAGGGGAAGGACTGAAGGAGCTGAAGGGGATTGCAGCCCCATAGGAAGAACAATACTACTAACTAAATCACCCAGAGCTCCTAGGGACTAAACCACCAACAAAAGAGTATACATGGTGGGACAAATGGCTCCAGATACATGTAGCAGAGGGTAGCCTTATTTGACATCAACAGGAGGGAAAGTCCTTGAAACTGTGAAGACTTGATGCCCCAGCATAGGGGGATGCTAGAGTGGTGAGGAGGGAGTAGGTGAGTGGGTAAAAGATAACCCTCATAGAGGCAAAGGGGATGGGAGAGAGAGGGGATAGGATGGGAGGTTTGTGGAGGGGTAACCAGAAAGGGGGATATCATTTGAAATGTAAGTGAATAAAATGATTAGTAGTAGTAGTAGTAGTAGGAAGAAGAAGAAGAAGGAGAAGAAGAAGAAGAAGAAGAAGAAGAAGAAGAAGAAGAAGAAGAAGAAGAAGAAGAAGAAGAAGAACAAGAACAAGAACAAGAACAAGAACAAGAACAAGAACAAGAACAAGAACAAGAACAAGAACAAGAAGAACAAGAACAAGAAGAACAAGAAGAACAAGAACAAGAAGAAGAAGCAAACATCTATGCTTCAGTCAAGCCAGGGTTAGATGCTGTGTAATCAGTAAGACTCTGGAGAAAGGGGCAGTTAGGAAGTTAATGGTCTTTACATTTGAAAAACAGGAAATCACCATGAAGCCTTTAACCTAATATGACTTAAGTGTCACTACTATCACAATCAACTATGTGCTTGGCAGAATAATCATTTATTAATACTACTTATTAGTTCATTAAATTTTATTAAAATTATATAAGATCCTTCATAAATGGGGAACAGTCCATAGAAAAATCTCATGCAAGCAATAGAAATTATGATAACTAGATGACATCATTTAATAATTATTAAGTTATCCATGGGATAAAACTGCCATAATTTTTCAAGGCTGTGACCAAACTGACCCTTTTGTTGCTGCTGATAAAAATATAGACTGTGGGCAAGCAATAGCAATGTATAGTAAGAGTACCAAGGTTGCCAGGCAGTGGTGGCACACGCCTTTAATCCCAGCAGTTGGGGGGCAGAGGCAGATGGATTTCTGAGTTTGAGGCCAGCCTGGTCTACAGAGTGAGTTCCAGGACAGCCAGGGCTACACAGAGAAACCCTGTCTCGAAAAACAACAACAACAAAAAGAGTACCAAGGTTCTTTTCTTTAATGTGTGGGTGTAGGGTGGGGTATGCTTACACTCATGTGTGTGGTGTAATATGTGTACACATTTGTGTGTGCATGAGAGTGTACATATGTGTGAGTGTGCATATGTGTGTGTGTGTGTGTGTGTGTGTGTGTGTGTGTGTGTGTGTGTGTGTGTATGTGGTACGTACTCCTGTGTGCGCTGGCATGGAGGCCAGAAGAGGATGTTAATTGTCTTATATAGTTCTCTATTTTGTTGTAGCTAAGCTGCCAGGTAGTGAGCTCCTCATAGACATCTGTTTCTATCTCGGCAACCCTTTTCCTGAGGGGGATTGGAGCATAGGTTCCTGTGCAGGAAACAATGTTATCTGTTGCCTTAGTTCTGCAGCCCATTTCATTCTGTAGCATACATGCAATGTGAAAAGGTCATCTAGGCTTAGAATTAAACTTTAGAATATATTTTTAAATGGTAATAATTATGATGAGTACTACAGTTATAATACTTTTAGCATAACACTTGATGCAAGTTAAACTTAAATAAAAATGAGAGTCAAAATTATTTGCCATATTATCACACATAAACAGGAAATGATAGCAAGTATATGAAAAATGGTGACTATTACATTTAACATGTTCAACTTGAATACATCTCTATTAAATGTAAAAACAAACTCCAGAAGTTAAGAGAAGATATGTATCATGTCTAAAACTAACAATTGCCTATATAATATATTGTAACATATACATTCTCTCAAACAATAAGAAGGTAACACACTCAATAAAAGCTCATCAATAAGCAATTCTTGAAATGCATAATTTGAGTGACTCTAGATGAATAATTAGAGTTATACCCAACTGCAATACCAATCAGTTAAATGGGGAGGGAAGCAGCATTGAGGAAATATGTTGTGGCCAGATATTTGACAATATTTAAAGTAGACTCAAGTGGATTTCTGAGTTTGAGGCCAACCTGGTCTACAGAGTGAGTTCCAGGACAGCCAGGGCTACACAGAGAAACCCTGTCTCCAAAAACAAACAAACAAACAAAAAGTAGACTCCTGGATGGGATTATAGAGAAAAGGAATCCCTTTGGCAGTGCAGAATAAACTTGTGTGGGATGCTGCAGTCATTCAAGAGAGCACTGCAATGGGACAAAGCTGATGCTCGAGCAACCTTAACTGGTGGGTACACCTCCCAGGGAGATTCTAACCGAGTCCAAAGAAACAATTATGTGTGATTTCTTGCAATGTTTTAGGTTTTGAAAAAGTTAAAGATATCTTAGAGGAGTTTGTGCCTAGTAGATTTGTGAAAATAAAATTTCGTACAGATACATAGTAGCAGGCAGGCAACACCTGGAAGGAAATGGTCTTTGACTGTGGCACCACAACAAATATTTGTGTACTAATATTGAATGAACACAGCAAGAAACAAGGGGTTTTGAATACAAAGCTGTTTTTACAATATAGAACACATTAATACACACATTATTACAAACAAATATTTTGTTGATTTATCCTGAGTACCATACATAAAACGAAATAGGTGTGTGCGTAGGGGATTTGAAGACTAGTTAGAGCACATATACACAGGAGATTGATAGTGAAGTAGAAGAGAATATCAAGTAGAACCACCCAAGAGTTTTGCCCAAGATGATAAAATTGCAGGGCAGCAACTGAAGGATATCACCAATTCAATTCACTGCACCTGAGAATCCTAAATCAAGCACTAAAATTTCCGGAACTTTAAATGAGACATTCTGAGGGATGCATGGCATGCAAACTGACAACCAATAACATAGAATACAAACCAATGCAGAAGCTTCTATGAATTTAAGCTTCAATCAAGACAGTGTACACAAGTTCAGTATGTTTTTATGCAAACCAAAAGCACACTGTGGTACATACACTGAGCCAACGTGCATTGTGTTCCTGAGAGTAGGCACGGAAAGGGGCTACTCTTTCTCAGCATGCTTTAGACCCTTCCTTCTAGGTTGGCCAATGGCGTACAGATGGAGGGGTTGAGAGAGCCACAGCCGAAGGACTTCACTTTCTTTTCATGGCCTTCCTGTTTTCTGTGAGGCTGGAGAGTAACACTGGCTAATACTATCATATCTGGCCGCCTCAAACCCAACGAAGAACATATTCAGCTGGAATGTCTTGAGTGGGATTAAGGGGTAGGAGGTCATGTGGTTGGTCAGGTAAGAAAGGGTCCTGGTTTACTCATCCTGACTGTGGTACTGCTGCACCCTCCACACCCCTGAGTTGATGACTGTGGGATGTGGTCTATGGAAGAGAAGGGCATGGAGGCTGAGCTGCTCAGTCAATTATTCTCACCTGTTGCTCTGTGAAAGCCTGGCTGAGGGTTGTCTGGAGCTAGAGAAGGCCAGGCTGCTATGCATTTGATCTTATCCCCCTCTGGCACTTTGGAGGGAGGTTGACTGCTAGGCTACTGACAAGAAACAGTCTTTGGGAAGATGCTAGGTCTATTTGCTATTAAATATTAGAAGAGCTATTGTAAGTATTGGAATTATGAGTGACACTTCAATTTTCCTTCTTTGAAATAAATATAGACACTGTCCATGATAGCCATCAAGCCAAAGCATATTTTATTCTCTGATGTGAGCCAGAATATATTTCTATTAACATAATGTATAATTCAATTAAGTATCGTTCCATTGAGTAGCTAATTATTCTACTTAGTTCTAATACTCATACACTCACAAGGAAATGTGTTTGTTTTTACTTTGAGTACTTCCATGCACCTTATTTGCTTGCATATTCCATACTATAAATCTAAATATAGAATATATTTGATGTATTAGCAAAAATTCTAAAACAGACATGACTATTTTAAATCCTTCATATAAACAACATAGCTAGTATCTTTCTTGACCCAACGACTTGTTCTTCTTTCTTGAACATATCTGCTGTTCCTGTCCCCCACCCCAGGGAAGGTTTTTTTTAATCATTTTAAAATTTCCTTTGCCACACTCTGTTCATGATTTTCTTTTTCTTTTCTTTTTCTAAATGATTTTATTTTGAACTACAAATATGGTTCAAATCTTCCATCCTTCAAAAAAAAAAAAACTTCCATGGCTATTGCATAGTGATCTTTATATGCTGCAAATGAATTCATTCAACAACCCAATCTGTTGATCCAGAAATCATGTTTCCCTTTTTATGTTTTAAAGATTTCTAGTCCTAAGAGACGAGACATCAGCCACTTTTACATTCTGGGCAACAGTATAGAATGCAGTGTCTTTCTTTGAAAAGTATAATTATTTTACCAATAAGGGTGTCAACAATGGTAACAGAAGGGACTGTTCTAGTTAGGTCTGGATGGCCTTGCTTCTCAGACAAAAGCACTGACACAAACTTAGGAAGTGGGAGACTGTGTAGTTATGTAACAGAGAGTTGAAGAACTTTCATTACCTTAGTTTCTTTCCTCCATCTGCAATCTTGGCTTTTTGAAGATACCCTTCTTTTTCAACCATCTGCAAGAAGAATGTGTATGTTAAAATGGTGACAAACTCTTATGCACTTCGGTATGAATGAACCCAAGCTTTCTAAGCAAGAATCATTGCAATGACAGAAGCTTCCAGTCACAGAGCTTTATTAATAATGCATACAAGACTTATGGGAAGTTCGTATAAGATCAAAGTCTTTCCAAGCTTTACATATCAAAAGATAGATTGGGAAGATGTATGTGAATGGATCATTTGATAGTGATACAGCACCGTTTGCTCACCCTTACATGTCAGCAAGTCACTTGCTTAAAACATTGACTTCAATGATAAAACAAAGAAATGCAAACCCTTCTTAAATCTTACCAGGAAAGCTCTTCCTTTGCACCCTCCCCATACACCTGTCAAGGCCAGGGACAAAGGAAATGGAACAAGAAACTGAGCCTGATGAATCATGGGAAAACATTACAATGGCAACATTTTGTGCATTTTGTTCTGTTAGCCAGAGACAACAATGTAGCCTCAGCTATCTATATAAATGCTTTCCTTTGCCAGTTTGTACTGTTGGCTTTCCTTACAGTTTCAAACTTCCTAAAGGCTAAGAAACAATTTATGATAACACAGCAGAGGTGTTCAGTAAGTTTCAGCCAAGATACACACAAATGCAAATGATAGCATGTTGATTCCCAGCAAAGTCAATATAGTGGTTTCAGTTTAATGCTGGTCTATTTGTGCCCTTCCTGACTTCTGGGTCACCCCATTCCAGTTCTTGGCCTGTGCTACCTTTAAAAGCAGCAGCATGCTTCCCTCATGTTCCATGTCTCACATCTGAGGGTGCTGTATTTCCACAGTGCTATCAGTGTGATCCATACTCCTAGACATAATATTCCACCCATTATATCTTCATCTAAAAAATGCCTATATATACAAAATATAACTTTAACCTGCTTTAAATTCAAGCTGTGTGGCTTTTGTCTGATGGCCTTTCCATCTTTTTTTGGATTGTCTTTGAGGCACCCAACTCCCAATTTCCACTCCAGTATTTCCTTATCTCTCTGCTAACACACTCAGATGACTTTGTAATGGCTGGATTGTTTACTACACCTGTGCTCTGAGTCCACTGAAGGCAAGGATTGTCCCATTCATATGCTGTGGGAACCCAGAGACACACTAATTGGATGGTATGAATAAATGCATAAGTGAAGGGATATGTGAATGTTATTTAAACTTTTTACAGAGAATTGTAAAAGTCAAGACTATACTCTGGTAAGAGGAAGAGACACTGTGGGGTAGTGAGTACCACAGAGAATTCCCCCTGGTAAGATTTGCTCTGCTATAGATGATGCACATGTGATCTTTCCCTGGCCCCTGTATTGTTCTATTCCTAATGCATTGGAAAGTATTTACCTTTCAAATTACATTTGCTAAATGCATTTGTAATGAATAAACTGTTGAAAACTGTTAGGATAATGACAATGGTGGCAAAATGTTTTTTTCCCACATAGGTTTAGAAGATGTCTCTTCCTTCAGTTTGTTTGCTACAAGTCTCAATTTCAAGGTTGATCTTTAGAACTATGGTATTCATAGTGTTTTTATACAGTGTTACATTTAGTTGCATCTATGCATGTACTGTGCCCATTTCCTTATTCTATGTATATTGTCCATCTCTTGGGTACCAGAGAATTTTTTTACCCTATGAATCCCAACATGCCTTCTACCCCATAGAAAGAAACCCCTAAAACTATAACTTTGTAGTATTCTCTGCTTTTAATTCATTTAGTACCACTCTGAACAGTAGCTGTACTTCTTATCTAAGAGTATAATGTGCATACACACTTATAATCTAAATGTGTGACATGTATCTGCTTGAGCTTTACAGCCATGTCTTAACTCTTTCCCCCACCACCTCTTCTCCCATACATGTTCCTGCTTCCTCTGGGATGAGCTGTTCCTCTCTATACTGTTTCTCTTCCATAATTGATGCACACTTACATTCCCTCAGCAAATTTTCAATTAATCACTCCATTCTCTCAAATATCAGCCACTATACATGCACAAGAGTTGAAAGAGTAACAAGACAGGTCTGATCTTACTTCAGTTTAACCCCTAGGGGTACACATCAAGACATCCCTTCTTTAAAGTAAACCGATTCAACTCTTCTACACCTCTGAGACTCTGCTCAGACTTCACACTGAACCAATAAATTCCAATTTATTTCATGCACTAAACAGTCTGCCATGTTCAGGTGCCACAATGACAAGAAAAGTTTCCAAAAGGTAAACTTAATTACGTGACTATTTAAGGCATTTCCATCATATACCTAAATTTCTCAGTGTACTACATACCAGGAAGCAGTCATTCTGAGGGGCTTGGGCTGGGCCGGAGAAGGTACTAGTGTAAGCAGAAGATTGCTATGCATTGTACATCTGAATTTATATTGGTATCTTATTGTTTTCTTAGTCCCATGGTCTGAAGGAACAATGATCTGTAAATTTCATTTTATAGTTCAGACAACAGGTTGTCTAGTCTTTAATGTTTTACACAGTTATATATAGGCTTTAAATTTAAGTTTAGATTTCTCCCATGCCAGATTGTAGGCCAAACTGAAATTCATTAAAGGAATAGAAGCCACCTAACCATATATACTTAAAGAAATATCAGCCAGTCTTTAGATGCTAAATGTAGCTTTTGGAGCTATTTTTTCAATGTCGGCTAGAATCCCTATTTAACATTGCGTGGTAGGAAAGATCAGCAATTTGTCCAGGCTGGATGCCAGGCAGTCTGCCAGCACTGAGGAAGTGCTTCCATAGCATCCTGTGTGCCGGGACACGGCTGAGGAGTATGAATGGCACTGGAAGTTCAAGATCATACCTGTTTATAAACCTGTTATAAACACAGACAGGCAGAAGAGAAGAAAACTTTCGATTAATGGTCACAAGTATAACAAACATAAGCCTATAATTTCTCATACAGAGAAATTAGTCAACACAAATGCCCACAATAGGTTTCATGGATCTATAGTGGTCCACTGGACAGTTTTGCTTTACATTTGCTCCACCGATGTATAGACATTTTTATTGTCTCTCCTTGGTTCTTCATCTGTTTTTATTGATGAGCACTGAAGTCATATTTAGCTTTGTAAGTTGTCTGATAAGAAAGTCAGTGACTTAAGTAGTGAAAATCAGAATATCCCCCTGCCCCTTTGTATTCTTTGAGGAAGCACTGATGGATCTTTATAAACACTGATGCTATTGGCAATTTGGATTTCTTTTTTATCAAATAAACCTGAGACAAGCTTCAATGTGAAACTCGGATGGCCCTTCTGAAAGAGGACTCACTATGTGAATCATGTGTACGGCTGACCCATCTTCTAAGGGATGTTTCCAGAACTACAACTCTGGACCACTGTAGTTGTCAAACAGATGTAGCTTTCCTATTAAATAAGAAAGTAAGTGCTAAGGTTTTCATAGCTCACAGTGCTTTGCTGATAATCTTAGGGACTAAACCACCAACCAAAGAAATACATATGGTGGGACCCATGGCTCCAGCTGCATATGTAGTAGGGGATCGTCTAGTAGGTCATCAATGGGAAGAGAGGCCCTTAGTCCTGTGAAGGTTCTATATCCCAGTGTAAGGAGAATGCCAGAGCCAGGAAGCTGGAATGGGTGGGTTGGTGGGGGGGGGCATAGGAGGTTTTCAGAGGGGAAACCAGGAAAGGGGATAACATTTGAAATGTAAATAAAGAAAATATCTGATAAAAAGAGCAAGAACTTAAATATCTGTTGAAAAAAAAAGAAGACATGTTTTCTCCCATCATTTTATACCCTCAAACGTTCCTCTTTCCTTCTGCAATTACTTTTCACTTTTCTTCTATACTCAGAAAGAGACATTTCTATCTTTTTTCTCTGTGTGCTTTCATTCTCTTGACATTGTTCTCAATGTATCTCATGATGCTCATCTTGATGGCTGAGTTGAGTTGAATTTAGGAATGACTGAGACTGCTCAAGCACACTTCTGGGTGTGACTGTGCAGCCATTTCTTATGGCATTAGAACATTAATTTAGATTTTAATACACTTTGGAAGTGCTGGGACTGTTGAAGGCAGTGCCTGGCTTAAGGAAGTAGAGCAATGTCAGGGAGCAAGAAAAAACCTACTATAGGGTGGGAGGGAGTAGGGGATGGGAAGGATAGGGGTGAGACGACGGGGTGGAGAAGTTCGTGGAGACTGTATGTTACTTGCCTCCCTCTTGTTACTTTTCTGATCCTTCTTCTGGACCTCTATGAAGTGAATAACATCTCTACTACATATTCTTGCTGCCTCTGAGGGACAGCATCTGACACTTGGACCTTTGTAAATGTGACATAAATGAAGGGTTCCCTGGGGTATTTTCTCTGTTTGTTTGTTGTTTTGTTGATTATTTTGTGTTTTCTGGTTTTTTATCATAACTACAAGCAAGCTAAGAGACATATACTCACATTCACAAGCAGTTACACAAATCTACATACACTCTCACACACAAACAACACACACACACACACACACACACACATACACACACACACACACACACGCACTAAAAGTAAGCAAATCCATGAAGACCTAGAGTCCATTTTGTGCTGGACAACTATTCTTGAACATGAAGCCTGTCCTGCGGTGTGGCTCATATCACACTCCCCCTTCATGGCCAGAAACTGGTCTTCATTTCTTGATTAATGCTGTGCCCACTTTCCTGCCTCTGGGTTGAGATTGGTTGGTTTGAGCTTGTGCAGGTCTTGTGTGCACTGCCCCAGTGTCTGGGAGTTTGTACTGCATCAGCCCTCTTTTATCTGGAAAGGTCTGCTTCCTTAAAGTTATCCATTATTTTTGGCTTTTACAATGTCTCCACTTTTTTTCTGTATTCTTTTTTGGTTTTGTTTCTTTTCTTATTGGATTTAGGATTCACTCTACAGGAGTAAGCTCATGTCTTTTCCTGTAAACTTGGTCAAGAACCTTATTTTCCTGTGATAATATACTATGAACGAATATGGTAAGAAGGTTTGGCTTATGTTTCCAAAAGTAGAGACAATAGTGGTGTGGAGATGTGGCAGCTAGTAGCTACAGTGGAAAGCAAGAGATCTTCAATCACAAACACAACACAGAGAGAACAAAGGTAAAGTGGGTGAGGTCATACACTCTCAACATCTGCCTCCAAGGTTGAACCATCTCCCCAAATAGCACCATCAACTGGGGCCAAGCATTCAAATATCTCAACCTATGCAGCCATTCTCATAAAAACCACCACAGGAACCCATATGACCCAAGGTAAACCTACCATTATTATTTTGCTAAATAGATAAACACCTTCTATGTACATTTTTTAATATCTGTAGATTAGTGAAGCTCTAATTTCTCAGCAGAGAAGTGCCTTTGTGCAGAGGAGAACAGTTAATACAAAGGTTTGCAACTGAGAAAAGTGCAGAAAAAGACAGTTCTGAGGCATGCTTAGTCATAAATGGGACATCTTTCTCATAACTTTTCAAACAACACTCAGAGAATGTTCTGTAAGAGGGGGCAAAAAGACTGTCAAGAGGACTTTGGCAAACAGTATCTTCTGGACATTATAGAATCATTGCATCTATGAATTTATCAGAGCTGTGGTTGCCTATGTAAGACATATACAAGATCAAACCAGTCAACATTATTGCATGCAAGAGAGGATTGGCACAGGAGCTTCTATCCCTACCAAAAACAATTGACAGTTGGTTGTTGTTAAGGGAGGAAGAAGCCATTTTCTCAGGAGTATAGTGCATGTTAGGTTGACCATGCACCACTGGCTCTACATCTATGTATGACGGCAGCAATAATTGGATTTGGTGAACTATAAATGAAAGTGTGTGTGTGTGTGTGTGTGTGTGTGTGTGTCTGAGAGAGAGAGAGAAATGAGAGAGAGAGAGAGAGAGAGAGAGAGAGAGAGAGAG
>NW_022196897.1:31347344-31363129 GCF_008632895.1 Mastomys coucha | reverse complement strand
AGAGAGAGAGAGAGAGAGAGATGGCATGATATATATGAAGGAAGCCATGAGAGTTTCTCTGAAGGATGATGCCTTCAGATACAATGTGCTTACCTCATGTAAATCTGTAATACGTAGTGTATACATACATTTAAATTATCAAGCTGAATGCAATGATCACATAAAGAGCCATGCAGAATTAGTTCTGTGTATCACACACTGGCAAATTCCACAAAACAGCTATGCATTCCTAAAGAAGTTCTTGAAGCATGGGGTGGTAGCTAATGCCTGTAACCTTAGCACTTGCAGAAACAGGCAGGAAGATCAACCCACCAGTTCAAGGCTAAGCTGCTTTACCCAGTGAGTTGCAGGTAAGCCAGGGCAGCATCATTGTGAGAGCTTGTCTCAAAGAAACAAAAGGCAAGCAACCAGTCACCCATCATGAAAACAAACCCCCAAACTCTTGAGAAGCTGATCTGGCTGCACAGACTGGCTTTGATGACACTTACTGTTACAGATCTTTTGCACTCTTTAGTATGTGTGTGGAGTGCACCTTCATGTGGGTACCCTCTCCTCTTGTCTGAGGACAGTGTGGGATCATGTCTCACTTTAGGTTTCCACTTGTAGCCCTTAAATGTTTTCTAAACACTGGGATTGTTGAAGTGCATGTTATGTTTTACCAAGCTATTCGCCCCCTCCCTCTTATTAAACCACTGTGTATTTCAAGGGAAATGCTATCCTTGTGTTGTTGCATTCTTTACCACTAACTCATCAAAAGATCATTTTGAAAATGACATTAGAGCATTTCATGTTTAAGATCTCCCATGAACTTTCATCCTGAGCCTTTCCTGCTGGAGCCAGCAAGTCTCATTCATTCACTACCAAGAAATCCAGCTTCTGCTTAGGAGATGGGTTTAGGAAGGATCTCTATGAATCTGGAAAACTTTCTTCCATCTTCTGAAGGCTTTCCTTAGAATTCAACTCTCAATATGTTTCTGATTCACTGTCTTTGCTTTCAGTGTTACTTGTTTTTTGACCATCATCGTAGTTCGCAGAGCATGGCCTTCCTTCTCCTGGCTGTCAGAGCACCTTGTTATTAAAATTCATCTGTGTTATAACTTAATTTCACTCTGTGAAGAGAGAGTTGCTCAATTCTAACAGTCTTGGTTGATGTGTGTGTACAGTTTTCTCTACTCTAGAATTAAATGAATTATAAGTGGGGGACATGGCTGGGAGACAAAATTTAACCACAGTCTGGTTTCAGGGCTTCTACCATTCCTCCCATCATTTAAGCTTCTTCCCCTGGGGAATGCTCCCTCTGCACAGGCACCGTGGCTCTTCTCTTTTGATCATCACGTTCCAGTCAGTATGGAATTTTGTTTGTTTTTCTTATATACAGGGTACGTAATTCTGATTGGCTGCTGGTCTGGATCCTTCTGTATACTCCAGGTTGGCCTTGAACTTGCAGACTTCCTGTTTCTGCCTCCCAGGTATTTGTATTACAGGCATTTTCCACTATGTCTGCCTCATCATGGCTATCTTGAAATTTTTCAAATACAGTTGAAATAAACCTGTTCTATTGATAACCTGAATGTGCTATCTTTTGGTGAATGCTGTTTTTTCTTTCCTGTTCCCATTTTTTGTTTCCAAGGTTCTACTTATGGTGCAAATCTTATTTTAAATGTCACTTTCAAAGAGTACTTGTATGATGACTGATGATTCCAAGATATAAGTCTTTCCTCTTCCACAGCCACCAGTGTAGAACAAAGTCTTTTTCTGGTCCTTGATGCTTCTGTTTGTCTATAGGTCTTTCTCCAGGAAAGACCATGCCTTTTCAATCTCATAGCCTAACCCTCTTCCTTAATGCCCATGGCCTAGACAGATGCATGAATGAATAAGCATATTCCTGCTTAAGGAAATGAAATATTTAGTTTGAAATGGTTTCTATAATAAAATGATTCAACTATATAACTTATTATTACCTTAACTTTTGAAACAATATTATTTGCCAAACTTAACTCTAACTTAGCGAAATGACATTTTGAAAGATTAAAGAGGTTTTTGTTTGTCTTTCCAACTTAAAGAAACACCAGCTGGTCAATAGCATTAGTCCTACAAAATGACTTTTTTTTCTTTAAAACAAGGAAGTACAATATCTTCATAATACATTTCATCTTCAAAGCCCCCGCAAGTATTAATTAATTCACAGAATGATATCGTGCTTGAAAAGGTAACACCTGTGACTTAAGTTTATCTGCAAAAGCCTGATTTGCTCTGAGCCAGGACAACTTCCTGAGCTCTGCCCTGCAAATCCTCCTTGCTCAGGAGGAAGCAAATAATTCTCTAAAACCCACCACAGGCTTTCGACTCCTGCAAGGTTATCCATAGACATGCCTTACAATGTTTCAATAAAAATAAAGACTATAAAGATTTAACATGCAATAATCAGAGTTATTTTTTCTTGAATCTTTGTTTAGGGGGAAAGTGCCTTGAAACTAATTGGGCCTCGTGCACAGTAGTAATGTGGAATATATTAATAGAAGATCAAGAAACAAATGAGCAAAGTGTATCAGAGTTTTGTGTTAGTATATTTCATGTTTAAAGTCACTGCTTCATAGCTATGTTAAGCAATCACAGAGTTCCTGCTCTGATCCTAGCTTCTTCCACTGAAGCCTTGTGATATGCATCTGTGTGGCATTAATGCCATATTTCTTCCTGAACTGGGGCCACTGTGAGCATTTTTAGACTCCAATTAGGGATGCTTCGAAAGTAACTGTCAAAATACATGTGTTGTTCTTTTAATTACTCATGTTGATTACAATCAGCTCTATTATATGGGGACTATAAAAAAAATGCATGATTCCACAAAGGAAAAATGTACTCATTGGAGCATCGGCAATGACAGTTTTCATTTTATAAAATAAAACATTTTACTCCAAATTGGGGTAGACCTAATAGATAATTTGAAAAGCTGTAACCAAAACTGTAGTCTCATGATTCTTAAAAATATTTAAAGTAAAAGAAGTGAGACTTTTTACATTACAGACAATGTTTTGAAAGTAAATACCCATGGGAATTTATATGTTAAAAACATAAACATAAATAATAATATTGACTCAAGGAATTTAAATAATTGTTCCAAATTATTCTGGTACATTCAGACATAACAGAATGTCCTGAAAAATACTGACAACGGGGCATTGTGGATGACTTGGCTGCTGTGCAGAGGCAAGGAGGAGATATGGAGACAGGGAGAGATTTCCCAAGTTGTGGGAAAGACTGTAGGTAGATGAAGAGTTCAAATTCAACAGATTTAAAGCAACCTTTGTGTCCTCTAGATTACGTCTTCATGAATGGTAACTAGATAGTTTAAAATGTATAGATTTGCTTTTTGGAAAACTTCCTGGTTCTTTTCATTGTTACTCTGCATGACCGTCTACTCTCTAGATGGGAGTTTACATAACTGATGGCATTTCTGCCTTTATAATAAAAGTAAGAATGCAATAGAGGTCATAGAGGAAGTGTTGAATGTTCCAGGTGCTCAGAAGACAGAGTAAGTTAAGTGTAGGGTCAGAGAGAGGATGTAGGGGAGCCCACATCAGGACCAGGAAGTAATTAGTTGATATTTTTAAAAGTTGGTGGAAGTAGTGGCTATGTGTATCTGTGTGTATGTGGAGATGGAGGGAAATAATCTCTGTAGAGAGACTACAAACTAGAATCTTACATAAAAATTGCATGTTTTGGTTTATTATTTCTTTTCGATGTCACTTTCCAAAGTATCACATTTTTTTCTTCCTTTTAAAATTGAAACTGCAAAGATAAGAGAGGTTACCACTTGTTAATTAATAAAAATATAACTATAATATTAGGAAGATAAATTAAGAAGACTATCTCTGACTTTCCTAAGCTTAGGTCTATCTAAGCTTAGGTTATGCTTGTTATGTAGGCATGACTATGAAATTGAAAAATGGATGGGGTCTGATTGTTCAAGCAGCATGTGTATGGTAGAGGATTGCAAAATCGATCATCAATAGGAGGAGAGGACCTCGGCCCTGTGAAGGTTCTATACCCCAGTGTAGGGGAATGCCAGGGCCAGAAAGTAGGAGAGGGCGGGGTGGCAGGCATGGGGAGGGGGGAGGCAACAGGGGTTTGTTTTTGTTTGTTTTTTTGTTTTTTGGAGGGGAAACTGGGAAAGGAGAAATTCGCATGTAAATAAAGAAAATATCTAAAAAAAAAAAAAAAAAAAAAAAAAAAAAAGAAAAATGGATGGTAGTTATTATTTAAATTGGAAAATAATCATAATTAAAATTCTTAACTTCCATAATTCATAGTTATATTGTGTGTAAAAATTTGTGATGTATTACTCAAGTATTATTAAAATATTACTCAAACATAATTTCATGGACATTTGTGTATTTATATGTGTGCATATATGTACATGTATACATATATGCCTTATATATGTATACACGAACAATTATTTGTATATATTTATTTTCTTATTCATTGTGCTGTTACAATGTGCCAAATTCTATATTAAGTTCTAAGAGTGAAATAGTAAGTCATTCATAACGCTCTTTTCATATAAGTTATAACTCAGTAAAGGAGATAAAAAACGAAGGAAGTAATCTTACCACTGTTTATCTTGAAAAGAGACAAATCCAAGTTGCTCTTGGAAAGCGGACTATACAAGGGCAAACTCACTTCAAATTTGAGAAGTCATGGAAATAATTCCCTTTAAAAATGTAAAGTTAAGTGGTGCACGCCTTTAATCCCAGCACTTGGGAGGCAGATCCAGGCAGATTTCTGAGTTCGAGGTCAGCCTGGTTTACAGAGTGAGTTTCAGGACAGCCAAGACTATACAGAGAAACCCTGTCTTCAAAATCCAAAAAAGAAAAAAACCAGAAACAAACAAACAAACAAAAAAACCAAAAAAACAAAAGCAAGACAAAAAAAGTAAAGTTAAGAACTGATCATTTTGACAGGTGGTGGTGGCACGTGCTCTTAATTCTAGCACTTGAGTGGCTTAGGCAGGTGGGTCTCTCTGAGTTTGAGGGTTCCAGTACAGCTAAGGCTACAAGGGAAACTCTATTCTTGAAAAAAAACCTACGAAACTGATAATCTCAAAAAACAACTATAAATACATCTAATTTCAATATTGAAAACATTGAACTTCATTTGAATAACAAGTATATATTGTTCATATTTTGAACCAACATTTTATTAAACCCTTAGTATCTGTGTTATATCAATGGGCAAACATGCTTTTCCAGACCAAACAATAATGTCAAAAGTAATATACAAGGAAGCGGGACATAACATAGTGAGCAAAAGTCACAGCCCCTCTCTTCCAGGCATTTACAGTGCAACCATGGAGCAAGTCTATTATCCATGAAATAAGAGTGGACAGCATAGCACTATTTGAACATGTGATAGGATGAAAGCTCCATAATTACTAGAGAAAACTCAAGTTCCTTCAGGCTGAAAGCTATGTCTCAATCATACTTCAATTACTGGCTTGAGGGTGTGCGTGTATTTGGGAGTAGATAATATATAACATAAATCAAGATCATGAGCACATTCTATAAACTTGATGTTGTAAGTGAAAGGAAGCTAGTTTGTTTGGATAAGGAAAATGACATATTGAAAATACTGCTTTAAAGTTTGCCCTCCTATGATCTGTGTGAAAAACATAAAGAATATTAGAGGTGGCCTTTCAAAGCCAAGGTGATGATATGTGTGGTCACAAAGAGAAGTAGGTGGTCACATGACTGATGAGAGGCTGGTTCATAAGTTGACCAGGTAGGTTGTGGATGAAGAGATGTCTCAGTTGGTTATATGGCTTGCTTGTATATGTGCCCATATACTCTCACATATGTGTATATTAACATGTGTGCATACATGCACACAGACACAAACAGACACATACAGACAGTTTATGAAAATGGTGGTAAGAAAAATAAACATCAAAAAAAAAAAAAAAGACATTTGAAACATAGAGAAGTTTGTTGTGACTGGAGCTGACCTGAGGAGGAGAGAAGCAGTTTGGGGAGATAGTGATGATGGGTGAATTTGGTATATTTTATTTATTACTTTTAGTGAAAAAGAAGTCTCAGAACAAATGAGTAATTAGTACTTGAACACTTGTGAAAATAGTGAAATGTAGCTCTTCTTATAACCAAAGTCATTATCTTTGCACTACACCATATACTCAAAGGATACTTACAGAGTTCCCATGTACTCTTGCAATCATGAGAAGCACAGAAATAGAAGAGTGAACATAGAAAGTAATTCCTCTACCTAACATGACCTTCCAATGAGCTGAGAAATGAATAAAAGTTAGTGCAGTTTAAGAGGAATACTGAATAAGGGTAAAAATAAGGGAGTAAAAAGACATTAAACAAGATTCTATTTTAAAATTTATATTTATTCTTTGTGAGTGTGTGTGTGTGTGTGTGTGTGTGTGTGTTTGTGTATATGTGTAAGCATACATGCCCATAGTGCCTAGGTGGATTCCAGAAGACAGATTGCTGAAGTCAGTTCTCTTTTTAGTACATGTACCCCAAATGTACAACTCAGGTTGAGTGTATTGACAGCACCTTTACCCAATGAGCCTTCATATCAACCCAAGACTCAATTTAAAAAGTGATATAAGAATAATAGCAGGTAAATTACACAATATTACTTAAATATAATGGTCACAAATGAATTACAGTTTTCTGGACAGATCAATGAACAAGTGAAATAGCATTTCAAAGGAAGAACTACTTTGGTTGGAGCAGAATTAGCCAGAAGAAGGAGGTTGTATTAATGAGGTAACTGGATCTTTAAGACTTGGGAACTTCTGTTTGCTTTCTAACTTCAACCCTTGGGAGAATAGAAGTCATTGAGAGTTTTGAGTCAAAAGTGATGCTGTAGGCTAGTAGACACAAAATGGACATTTTACCCAACTGCACAAGGAGATGTGGAGTGATTAGCTTATGAGTGCAGATCCTTTATGGATGGCATTTCATGAAAAGGAACATATCTACAGGTTTAAACGGATGGCACATTAAAAAAAATTAAAGAAGAAGGAGGGAGGGGTCTTGTTCCAGGCCACTAAGTTCCTGGAGTAGAGCAGAGGGTGTTTGTGTAAACACAGATTTAACTGGGTGGAGACAGGACACATATATTTGAATTTCTTGTCCTAAATCCAAGTTTTATAGTATTTGATGCAGAACACTCACATCCAAGATTTCTTACAGAAGTGAATCCCATCAATAACTGTGTTAGTAAGTTTGACACTACCTCAGTCAGCCATCTAGATATGATCCAGTTCTGAGTGACAGATTAATTGTAACCCCTGACTGTTATGGAGCTAAGCACTAATAAAAGGTACGTAAATTCTAGACTCCCACTATGTCTGATAATTATGTGTGCAGTTTCAAGTTACTGAGTTTAGGCAACTTTTTTGCAGTAGTAGATCCAAGAGTACAAGACTATAGTAAAATTCGTCACTTACTGGATGTTCTAGTGGTGGGATGACATCTTTCAACACATGCTGTGAATGATTCCTTCTGTGCCGGGAAATCTGCAAACACATTGACATTTGATACTATTACATTGCTTTTCTTTACAAATTTGAAAATCATTTTAATGAGCACAATTTAGTCAATATGCAAATGAAAATGAACATATTAAAATGCAATCAAATAATGATAATAGCATATATGTAAAATGAATAATGTATTAGATGTTAATTAATTTGAATAAAATTTATATTCCAAGATGGCTGGCTGCAAAAATAGTTATATACTCTTCTGAACCTTGAATTTCCTCTTATCAATTAATGAGATCAGTATTACAATATTGGACATCACCAGACCTTTGCACCTGCTCTTACCAAATTATATGATGTAAGTGCCACTACATAACATTGCATTCTAGAACACGAAAATGATATGCATATCTCTGTCGGAACTCTTAGGATGGACAATAGTTTCAATATTATGAGGAAGTTTAAATTATTCCATACAATGTATCCTAAGGAGAGGCTTTACCATCTTGTGGTTAGTAGATGAGGAGTGAGGGTCGAGAAACCAGCTTCAACTACCCATCATATGAACATGAAACTTCCAGAGGACTGATTCACCAAGCCACAGATAGACCTTCACCTTCAAACTCCCAAGCTTTCTGGAGCATCAGGGAGAGGAGACAAGCTGAACTTATGCTTTATTCAAACAAACATTTTTCTTCAGCTAACAGACTCAAAACATAATAAAATAAATATTTTATATCTTTGTATTTCAGCATCTTAAAATGCAGTAACTGGGAAAAATATTTCATGCTAAAACATGATGTATTGCTTATGCTGCCAGCCCATAATTCTCTGGATATGTGTTGTGTTAATCGAACATCTTCCTTTATTGTTCAGATGCCATTAAATACACAGAAGTTGCATGACATATTGTCTTTGAGCAAAGTAGAGTGAAAGTTATTGTTCTTTCTCCAGAAGAAGCATCATGAGCAAATTCCATCATTAAAGCAGAGAGGGGGATCTTATGATTTAATATGCTTGACAGATTAAAGGATTTCATAAGATTACCTTATATTTTACATGAAAGATAAAGGGAGAAAAAGAAAGAAGTGGATAAAAGAAATAAAGTATGTCTCAGTATTTTAATTAGGTATGAAAAAGAAATGTTTAACAGACTGAGGAAATTAGATCAATGTCTATGACGATTTTGAGGTAATTGTATTGCCATAGAAACTAGAAGCTGGGCCTACAATCCAGAAACTCTATATAATTCTGGAACTCCATATTTAGTCCACAAAAAAATAAATATATAACAAAAGCAAACTTTGAGATAGTTCTCTCTACTGTCAAACTGGTATCTGGATGGAAGGATGGACATGATGCACAGGGAAGCACATCCAGAAAGCAGACAAAGACTCTATAGAATTCTGGGCATGAGCCATTCTCCCAGGCAGAGATGCCAGCAGTGGTTTCCACCACAGCAAAGGTCTCACATGAACTGCCTAGCAGAATATAGTTTACTATTTTTCCTGTTACCTGGTTCTGCCCCACCATTATCTGTTAAATGTGGCCAATGAAGTGAAGCAGATAACTTGAATTTCAAGTTCAAACTCATTTAGCTCTTCAGGGAAACTGTAACTTCATAAAAAAAAATATTTATCACCAAAGATTGTGGAAATAGAGCCTCATGAATTGGAGTTGTGATGATTTATCTTCTTTTTCAGTGTGATTGGATGTGCAATTTAGTTAAGAGGCACATATCTGGCCTAATCAGTAAAGGTACTTCCAGGGAGGATCAACTGTGGGTCAGGGAAGAACCTCTGAACCGTGGGTCAGACCTTTGGCCTGTGGACTAAAGGTCAAGGGGTCCACTGGAGAAGCGATGCTGTTGCCTACTTGCTGGGCCTCTTGCTGGTAGGACTTTTAATAGATTTACATCCCACTGTTGTGGCCACTGTGGCTCCCATCAGAATCCAGCTTCTGGAACCTTCCAAGGTGAGCTTGAAGATCAGCAGCTCTCAAGAATACTCCAGGTCATCAGCAATAGAGTGGGACTGGCGGGACAGCTGAGCTCTCAGCCTGTCATGTGTTCAGACAGTCACTGCTATAGTAGTTGGGTCTTATCCTGTAAGCCAATCTAATGAGTATATTGATTAGAAATGACTAGGGGAGGAGGACTGATTTGAAGATGTCTTTTTTAGTTAGGTAGATGAATGTGTTTCTAAGTGTTAGAAAATATATACAAAACAAGAGAGGTAAGGAAAGAAGATATTGTATGCCTGAACCTATACGTAGGTTATCTGATGGCTAGAGCTTGTCATTTGACTAGATTAAGCTAATGGAATGCGAGGAGACAAAAATCAACCAGACTTTGTTCCAAATTCTCTGTGTCTTTAACACTGGTTAGGACTCAATATCCAACTAGTAATCTGTATGGGAGGAAGATCATCGAGTGGAGGTAACTACCTAGCTTCACAAAGTTTACTTCCATTAGCTATTTGACTTTAAATTTGGGAGGAGAAATAGTTTTATATTTAGAGAAAATTTCAGAGTTTCCTGTAGAAAACAGCTTTCTCTTGCATAAATGAGAAATTCCTATTTCTTGGAACCATCACATGGTTTAGAGAATTTGAAAGGTGGCATTACTTCAAAAGTATAGCCACAGTACACACTAAAGTAATGTAACGATGCATGACCTTGTGTGTAAGGATGCTGAATGCAAAAGTAGTCAATGGCAGGAATTCTGTAAACCTCAACTTCACAGCGGCTACCTACAACTTGGCAGTGAGAAGCAATCCTTTGGTATTTAGTTCTTTAAATAAGTAGAAAGTTGTCTCGTGATGTCTTACATTTAGAATTACATCTCCGAAATACTTACTATACTATACTTTCATCCATGCTTACATGTATTAATGGAAGATTCCTGAATGATAGAAA
This sequence comes from Mastomys coucha, assembly GCF_008632895.1. Classification (NCBI taxonomy): domain Eukaryota; kingdom Metazoa; phylum Chordata; class Mammalia; order Rodentia; family Muridae; genus Mastomys; species Mastomys coucha. The sequence continues at coordinate 31,352,697 of NW_022196897.1, read as the reverse complement.
CTTTCATTTTTATTTCCTTAAAAACCAACTGTATTTACAGCTTGGGGGTGAATGTCAATTACCTGGAAAATAAAGTACTTTGATCATTAGAGATAAAAGTATGCAATAAATCCCAAAGTTGAGACATGACACCTGGTCAGTGGTGTTACTTCATGTCCTCTTTTGTTCCATCACTAGTAGGTTGTGGTCAGGAGAGTGGCCCATCATCACCTAAATACTGCCTGTCATTCACCCGGAGAACATGTACCTCTAAGACAGGCTTTCCAGTTCTGCTTTGTTCTCACTGTTAACAGTAGTAAGTTTGTTATAGTTATGGCAATTTATCTCCTATTATTCTTATTTAAGTCTTAAGGTTTGGTAGAAAGCTTATCATATCAAAGTCATTTACTACTAATAGTAATCCATTTTACTTTAAAGTAAAACTGTTAAAATTAAATTAAACAATATAGGAAGTAAATATGGAAAACCCCATATACTAAGCCAATGATTAAAATCTGAAATAAATGCTAATGAGAAAAATGAGAGAAATGAACATTTCTGAACACACACTTGCTTTTCTCTTGAAATGGACCACTGTATTCATGATCTAGCCAAACCAAATTTAAATTGCAAAAGAATGAAAAGATAACAGCTTATGTTAACATTTATGGAATACCAACTTGCCAGGTACTATTGAAGATTTTAATAAATGTATGTATATTAAATTTTAATGTATGTATATGTATGTTTTTAATATATGTTATATATATATACATATATATATATGCTTGTAAAGTCATGATGAGCTGAAAAGTTGAGTCCTTTAAGTGTACAGAGAAAAATGATTTTAAGGTAGACATTTAAGAGAGAGTCAAAGTTATAAATTTTCATGCATTTAACAGGGAAGCTAGAATCAGTTTCAAACCTGTTATAAATCATTTTAATACTTCTTTGGGGGAGGTAATACTCCTGATCATTCTCAAGTCAATGAGCTACTGATCTGTCATGTTCAACCAAGTTATGAGGTTATGAGAGTGTTGAAAATAGAGAATTTTCATCACTCATCTTTGCTGAAACAGTCTTCCCAGGACAGCAAGGAGACATGTCATTCCAAACCACATCAGCTTGACTCAGAGTTAGGGTTTTGAAAATTCTGTATCCGTAACGGCTAATTGCTACCTGTAGATATCAGGAGAAATTAGGATATATCAGAATGTCTTTCTATGACATACTTAATTGAAATAATAAATGCAATGAAAAAAGTTTGGGTTCAGCCAAACTTTTCATGAAACAAGTTTAGAGGGAAAAAGACTCCAAAATTGTAGTACAAATAATAAGCAATTTCATAGTTCCCTTATAGGCATTTATGAGTGATGAGTTACTGTGTGGTTTGGTAAGTTGTCTTGGGATACCCCATATACCTGACAGTTTAAGACAGTAGATATCCTTATTTAGTGTTATCAGAACAACCTTCATGTTTGTTATATCGTTTCAGCAAGTTCTGAGTAGGTCATTAAAATACACTTGTTTCTGTTGTCAAATGTTTCTACTTTGAATACAGCAAAAAGAGTAATTCTTGGAGACCCTGGGAGTTGTTCTCAACTGGTTTCACACACCTATGCTTTATCTGAAGTTACTTATGCCATGTTTCAGGAAATACTGAAATGATATGAAATATTTTCAATATCATCTTATAATTCTACTTGGAAATAATCATGAACTTTGGAATTTATTTTCAAAATTCTGAGCAAATAAAAGCCTGACAATTCTCTGGCCTGTTTGTTTGTTTGTTTTTAATGTGTCTTTTAGTTTATTCAATTTTTACTTTTACTTTTGTTTTTATTTTGGGGGTTCTTTGTTTGTTTAATTAAATTATTTTATTTATTTATGTTCCAAAAGTTGCCACCCTTCCTGGTCTGCCTCGCCAAGTTCTTCACCCCATTTGCCTTGTGAGGGTGCTCCTCCTCCATCTGCCAATCATCCTACCTCACTCCCATCAGCATCCCTCTTCCCTGGGGCATCCAGTTTTCACAGAATTAAGCTCATCCTCTTCCACTGAGGCCATACAAAGCATTTTTCTGCTACACCTGTGCCCAGGGCCACAAACCATCCCATATATTCTCCTTGGTTTCTGGCTTAGTCTCTGGGTACTCTGAGGGGTCCAGGTTAGCTGACACTGTTATTCTTCCTGTGGAGTTGAAATTCCCTTCAATCCTTCTGCTAACTCTTCCATATTGGTTCCCAACCTCAAACCAATGGTTGGCTGTAAGTATCTGCATTTATCTCAGTCAGCTACTGGTAGAGAGCCTCTCATAGTACAGCATTCCAGGCTACTGTCTGCACACACAATATGGCCTCAGTAATAGTGTCAGGATTTAGTGTGGGCATATGGGATGGATCTCAGGTGGGCTGGTCACTGGGTAGCCTTTCTCTCAGTCTCTGCTCCATTTTTGGCCTTACCTTTCCTTTAGAGGGGGACAATTCTGGGTTAAAATTTTTTGAAGATGAGTGGGTGGACCTCTGCCTCAACTGTGGGCCATGTCTTTCAACTGGAGGTGGACTCTTCAGTTCTATCTTCCAACTATTGGACATTTCATCTAATGTCATCCCCATTGAGTTCTAGTAGCTTCTCACATCCCACGTCTCTAGGACTTTCTAGAGATTCCCCCTACTCTCTAGCCCCCCACTGCTGCATATTTCAAGTCTCTAGCCTGTTTATTAAGAATGTCATATTAATTTCAGTTGAAGTGGCATGATTATGTTTTAAACTCCTTTTATCTCTGTATCCTACCTCTTTAAAGAGTGAAATTGTGATAATGAATATTTGAGTTGATGTCAACCTTTCATTTGGAGAAGAAAAATGCTGTCATGTTTCATCTTTCTTTGGGTGAACAAACTATTTACTCAGTGATGGTACCTTCCTATTGAATGGCCTATAAATGGGAATGGTTTTTAGTAGGTCCCATTGAAAAGCAATTGAGATGCAAGTGTCTTGTGACTTGGATTCTCTTAAAATCAATATCAGATTAATCTATATGACTAAACAATTCTAGATCAAACCTGCATTTTTTCCTTCATGATCACCACATAGACCTTTCTCCTTTTTGTGGCTCTGTAACTATGGAAGGTTAAGTAGAAACATGAGGTACTCAGAATGCATAAAGCAAGCTTCCTTCAAATCCCTCTCTTTTCTTATTAGAATGCGCTATAATTTTTTTCAGATCTTTAGCTTCCAAGTGGAATTTAAAATTTACTTTTTCAAATATTCTTCATTTTTCTTTCATTTATTTTTCATTTTTTAGAATCTATTTAAAACACATGAAGCTGATGAGTGGGATTAGTCTGTGATATATTGCATACTGTAAAAATAACAGAATTTGGGCACATTATTTCCCCTGTGTGGGAGGGTCTACCATAGAAGTTATACATAAACATGAAACATTCCACACAGCTCTGATTTTAACTAGATTACCATTTTTGATGAAAGTTTATATCTTGTGGCTTAGACTTGAAATAAAATCACTTGAAAAGCATTAGTACGTTCCAAGGTTTTCACAGACATGTGCGTTTTCTGAGGCATACCTCCCATTAGCAACCTCCCTGGATACGTGGATGAAAAGCAGAAATAAATCTGTGGTTAAGTTTAGTCTTTATCTTCACAGTTTCTCAAGAAATTTTTTTTGGTGGATCCTAAGTCTTATATTCAAATTTTCATGTATTTTGCCAAATTCAGCTTCTTAAAACTATCACAATCAGAAATTGAGGAACGTTAGCGGGTTCTTTTGGGAATGTGTGGACGTGGCTGATATTTTTAGTACTTGTAAAAATTTAGTTGTTTACAAATAATAAATACAGACTAAATGATGACTACTTTACAGCATATGGATGTGGTGTCTAGCTTTGCAGAAAGAAGGCTAAGATGGCGGAATTGGACCCTCTCATGCTCCAAATGTGTTGTAACTCTGTGGACAGCGAAAGCTTATCCAGTACTTAGAAGTTTTCTGCAGTGACATAAATAAATCTTTCAGTAGTCTCAATAGTAGGCAATTACATAAAACGATGAAAGATCAACCTATCTGACTTCTTACCTTATTAGTGTATGATAGATGCATAGTTTAGCATATATGTTTTCTTTTCCTGACCACTGTACTATTCAAATGTCATAGTGGGCATTCATAACCAAATCTGTTCCCCACACATGACATTTGACTGCTCCTTAATCCTCCTTTTATTGTATAATATGAGTGAGAAATATGACACTGCTTCTTAAGTCTTTCATCCCCTGAGAAAAATTAAAGGGATCCTTGAGACATGCTACAGATAAATGTAACCATAATTTCCTGACCCCAAAATAGCCAAAGAGAGCAGCACCTCTGGGATGGTTTCAAATGCTTAACACCTTTCCTTGCTTTATTTAATCCCAAGCATATGTTTTCTTTCAAACAGGAAATCAGACTACCTACTGATCTTATTTAAATATAAATTAATTGTATACAGTGTTAGCCATTGGTTTGCTTCAGATCAATAGAATTCCCTCTGGTCTCTCATAGGGGTCGTTTTCAGTAAAATGTTTCTTTCTAAGTTTCTCAGAATGAGAGGCACCATTGTGGTGAAGCTTGAAAGACCACAATTTCTATCTCTTCATAGACTGAAATAATCATAAGAACCAAGGACTGAAGATGCCTATATTTCATGAATGTGAAGTATATTCATGTCTTATTTTCATTATTGATATTTTATTTCTGGAGGAGCACCTAAGATTTTGTTTTACATATATTTTGAATCTCATTTTCTCCTAAATGTTTTAAAATTTTTGCTGATACAGAATCATAGCACATGTTTATGGGACAAAAGTATAAAATTTTAGTTTGGACATACAGTGTGTATTGATCAAATGAGAGTAATTGATGTATTCATTATTTTGAATATTTCTCACATCGTTGGGGAACATTGATTTCAATTTTCTTTTTGTTTGCCATTTTGAAATGTGTACATAAGTATTGTCAATCCCAGGTACCCTAAGGTACTACAAAATCTTAGAAGTAACTTCTATTCAGCTGTACTTCTCCACCTGCTAACCACTCCCTCTCTTTATTTCTGTTAAAGCTAACCACTCTCTTTGTATGATGGACTTTTTAGATTCTGCATGTGTAGTGTTTAGCCTTCTGTCTCTATAATGAAACACCTGCAATAATTAACTTAGGAAGTTTGTTATGGGTCAGGGCTTTGAAATTTCAGTCCCTTATCACTTGACTGCAATGCACTAGGCTTGTGGTGAGAGAGCACATCCTGTTGGAAGCACATGGCAAAACAGAATTACTCAGTTCACTGGGAAAGAAACGAGAGAGAGAGAGAGAGAGAGAGAGAGAGAGAG
>NW_022196897.1:31338032-31347334 GCF_008632895.1 Mastomys coucha | reverse complement strand
AGAGAGAGAGAGAGAGAGAAAGAGAGAGAGATGGGACAGATCAGAATCCCACTGAGGGAACAGCCACAGTGGCATAAGGATTCCTCAGAATGCTCCCCCCTAAAATTCTACAATACCTCCTAATAACACTGCCCTTAGGCAAAGGCCTGTGATATATTTTATTCTACTTGTGCCACTTTCCATTTTATGCCACTATTAATGGCAGTACAGGATTTATTGATGTCGCTCTTCTGATTCTTACTATTAACAAGTAAAATAACTCATTCTCTCCTCCCCTTTACTCTTGATATCACAGATATTCACTCTGATAGAGACAAAAGGAAATAGTTCAAAGAGTAGATTAGGAAACTATAGGTGCATATTCTAGAATGTTTGAATAAAATTTACATTTTCTGACAAGTAAAAGCTAGGTAATCTTTTAAATAAAACAATTGAAGCCAACATTAAAAATACTTAAAATTATTCCAAAAACACCTCATAAAGTGTAAAATACAAAATAAATAACAATTGTCAAGGATCAGAATGTTCATGGTGCTCTAGTCATGTTTACTGAAATGGAACCGAGCATTGTTAAATTCCTGTTTTGCTACTTTGTGCAGACACATCCTACACTTGATTTCATAATATCTAACTGCCTGAAATTCCTGACAAATTAAATCAGGCTCAGTTTCAATTTTTAAAAATTCTTTTGCTTTCCAGAAGGGCCCAGGTTAAAAAGCCAAGGTTTCTTTTTTACTTCTGCAAGCTTATTTTGATCACTAACAAAGAAACCCTTTTGGTTTTAGAACATGGTGATGCATTATGTATGACATTTAGTCTGTGGTGTGTAACATTCGACAAAGATACCTACCTGCTGTCTGCTTTCTATAGTCTCCTGATCATCTTTTTTTCATAGATCTCTATTTCTTAATTCAAAGGTAGATATGTACTTAGTGAAAGTGGTCTGCCTTTATTGAGAGTCATTTTTACAAACGTTGTGGGAGGCAAAGATTTGAATAACTACACTCTTTCAAGAATTAAGACTTTCTGCCAAGAGTTCAAAATAAGCACATGGAATGAATGGCTTCAGTATCTTTAATCAATACCTAATAATTGCACCTTGCCAGATTGCTTTCTTCACCTTTCTTTGAGGTTCTTAGAGACCCAAAACTCACCTCTGCTGCTGAAAAAAGATTTTGTTTTGAAGGTTAATCCGACTCAGCAGGATTGAAGGATGGCACTTTTCCTTGGTTGTAAGTATGTTGGCTCAGGCCAGACAGCTGTTAGGACATTCTCCTCTGGGAATCGTGCCCTCAACACCCTCCATTGATGCACATACATGGTCTACTGGCTGCCGACTTTCATGCCCATCTGCTCAGATGGCCTGGTGCCCACTCACAAGTTGGCTGGATCCTTGCCCTTAGTGTGTAGGTGCCAGGCAATGATGGGTTTAGATGGGCAGCCTGCATAATACTACAAGTGACAATTTTTTTCTTTCCCTCTGTACAATATCTATGCCTTCTGTGAAAGAGAAACTTCTGTTTCTCCACCCCCTGACCATACCCATGGATGCATGCAGCCTTGTACATGTAGAGGAACATGTGTATTCAACTTGTCCCCAACATCAAGATAAGGGAATTAAGGGGACAACTTCCCAAGATCCAAGTGACAAGTTCCAACGATGAAATGGGTTGGACTGTGAAAATACCGAGCCACCTGGAGTCTGTCAGAAGACATTTAGTGAGGGGGTAAGTACAGCAGGCTGGAAGATACCCTGATAGCAGGGTACCAGGGCATGGCTGAAGCTGTAGCAGTGTTGGTTATTGTGGTTCCAGTACATACCATTCAGTTTGCATTGAAAATCAAGCAGAAAGAAAAGGGTTAATAGAAACACAATTTTTACGTTCAGTGGGGCCAAGGGTAAATGCTGTGATAGTCAGACCTCCAAAATGACCCCAAAAAGAACAAGAAACAAAAATAGCATCATTCCTTCTAAGCTACAGCAAACCCATGAAGAGGAATAGATTGGCACAGGAGGTTGCGACTTTAATGATCCAAAGCATATGAATGCTTGTTAGCAGACAGCAGACAGACATAAGTAAGAACAACAGTAATGACAGCATCTGCAGCCTGGCCTATGGCACGAAAACCAATCAGGCAGCAGTGGAGAGTAGCGCCTGAAGGTATGTTAAAGCCATGCTTTCCTTGTGTGTTTATTTAAGGGTGATTGAATTCAGGGTGTTGTCAGTCTGCCTTGGAGAATGGTTATCCAATGTGTAGGCATGATCTTTCTCTCTGAATATGGTCTGTTGAGTCAGTTAGTTATGTGTGACTACTTGATCTGTCCTAGCCTTTATATACTGCCAAAAGCGTCCAGTCCAAGTTCCAAAGGAATGAGGCCTAAAAACTTTTGGCTCCAAAATCAAATTAGGCTTCTCTACTTCCTTAGCCAGAAATGCATAAATACCCGATGGCCAAAACCGAAGAATTTGACATTGTGGAATGGATAGAGCTGTCATCTACCACTAAAGTGTGGAAATATCTACTGTTTGAAGTCATGACTAGTTCAACATCTTCAGTAATCAGAACAGACTTCTTGGGACACCTTTCTGGGGGTATTCTGGCACTGGGCTAGGAATGTATCTGGCAAGCTGCCGATTTCAGATATCAAAAAATGTAAGAACATACGGTTTTTGGAAGAAAATCTGCCATTTTTCCCTGCCCAAAAAAAATTCATAAAAGCAGCACATTTACATATTAAAAGTGGGTCCCTTATTCCACGTTCAGGTCACTACCAGTTGCTTAGATGCATTGGAAGACAGCATAAGTCAGGACGATTCAAAGGAAGTGACCATGTGAATAATATTCTGATTAGTTTTTATTTGGGATTATCTCAGGATTTTTCAGTGAAAAGTAGGAAAAAATTCAGGATAAAGACCCAAAAGTCCTTCATCTGACTATTACTGTGCTATGAGTTAACCATCAGAGTTCCCTGAGCAAACTGTTCTCAAGTGCCCTATCAAGAAAGCCCCAAGCTAAGAAGCCAGCTTTACACTCTTGGAGTACTTAACATACAATTTTGCAATGCTATGAGACCAATCTTTTCAATGTGTCATTGAACCAACCATGAGTATTAGGTTTGGCTCAAGATATGTTACCAGAAATGTGTTCCTAATTCCTTTCGAAATAAGAGCCAGCTGAATTTCTGGCCTATTCCATATGAATTTCCTTCATTTCTTATAGAATATTTGACATCCATTTTGACTGAACTAAGGTCAAATTTTCAAAAGTAACCCTTTACTGATAGTAATTGAAGTAAGCTCCTGGGTTTGTATGGATGGCCTGGGATCTAGGCTCTTCTCTAGAAATAAAAAGTGAGTTGATAATACAGCCAATGCTATAGAAAGATACAGATGCAGAACTGTGTGTAAGATAGGACACATCTATGTTAAAAGACATTAAGCACATCTACTGTCATAAGACATGAAGTATTTATAATTATAATTATTATTATATAACATATAGACTACAGAATTATAATTATATATTAATATAATCATATATTAATATTATTTTATTATATATTAATATAATATAATAATTATTTGTATATTGTATATGTACATGTGTGCAGGTACTCACTCAAGAGCACATGTGGAATCCAGAGGTTAATATTGGTATGTATTCTTCAGTATCTTCTCTGCTGTGTTTTTTGAGACAGTATTTCTTACCACCCTGGAACTTGTTGTTTTGGCTAGACCAACTCACAAATAAACCTCTTGAATCTGCATGTCAATTGGTAGCCCTGGTGTTATAGGTGCATGCTACAAAGTCTAACTTTTTATGTGGATTCTGGGAATCAGAACTCGTGTCCTTTTGCATTTGGAGCAAGCATTTTCACACACCAAGCCATCTTCCCAGGTGATAAAACTAAGGCATGTAGAGGTGGAGTATAGTGCTTATAAGGGGTCACTGGCTTTTGGTTATCAATTAATTTTACTAAAAAATATGCATTATTCCTTTAATGATTTTGAGGGCTGAATTTACTGAACAAATACTAGCTGCCTTCCGCAGGTAGATACTTTGTAACTAATTATTTTGTGACTAAGTAAACATCTCTTGTCTGCTATCACCATATTTCACTTAAGTATCTTAGAATATTATAGAAAATGAACTAATAATGGCTTTGGAAGCCTGGAAGATATATAGACTAAGTATATGTATGCTTTAGTAATCTACTCAGCACAGCACAGTGGATTTTACAGGGTGAATCCTAGCACAGGATTATGATTGCCAATACTCTTTTTCCTCTACATCTTACAAAAGAAAACAAAAATAGTATTAAAATTAGTTTACAACCAAAATGTAGAAGTTATCAAAGTATCTTAATCTCCTTATTAAAATCCCATTGGAGCCACAGAAGAAAGAAAAAGAATTCATCAATAGAAAATCTTAGAAATGAAATTATGAGCAAAAGTGAACATGAATCAAAATTTTAAAAGATAAAACATATTTTCTTTTCCAGCTTTTCTATTGTATATCTATTTATATTCTAAGCATGTGGAAAGATGGAGCAGGAGAATTTTGAGGTTGAGGCATGCCTTCACTATATAGTAAAACTGAATGCTAAACATAAATAAAGATGCTAGAAAGGATCCATGAGAGAGGTTAGGGAGAAAGACCTTAAGGAGGGAGGGGATGTGTGACATAGAAAGAGAGTTGAAGAATACTGCAGGTGGAGAGGATTAATTAAGTACAGAGGTAGGAGGGTGGAGAGTTGAAAAAATGGAGAGGAAGATGGAGAGAAGAAGAGGTGGTGGGGAAGGGAGTGACAAAAAACTTACAAAAGCACCCTTGTGGGACATACCATCTTAGTTTATTTTCTTTTGCTCTGACAAGATAAAATATTCTGATGAAAGCAATTCAAAGGGTAAATAGGTTATTTCAGTTTATAGTTCAAAAAAACTGTAGAGTATTGTCTATGGGGACATCACAGCAACAGAGCTGAAGATATGTAGTCGCATTCAAATCAGGAAGAGGGAGGGCTGGATGCATGTATGCTGTCTCCTGTAATCCAGGATCCCAGCCAGAGAATGGTAAACCCACAGTAAGTCAGATTCTTACCTCAATGCAAGAAAGATAATTCCCCAGAGACATGCCCACAGGTACATCTTCCAGGTGATTGTACATGTTCTTAAGTTGACAATCCACAAAAACCATCATGACTACTATATTCTAAATCTACTAAAAAGGAAACTAATGGCATTTTTCAACTAGCATGGATGGTAATCTTCTCAGAAACTAATGACTATTAAGTGAAAATCCAAGTACCTGGCATGAGTTACATCCCTACAAGTTGTTGGTAAGATAGCCAGACCCCTGTATTCCCCATTATAATGTATTCTCTTGGTTGCCTACAAGAATGATAATGTAAAACAATGAAGATGTCACACATTGGGTTGCAGGACATGGAGAAGAATATCCCCCTTTGCTGGCTTACTTACACCATGTCAAAACTTGCTATAGAAGCTTCTGGAGGAGTGAATTCACCATCAGTCCTACATAGCTGAAGATCCTATGATCTACAGTAACAATCTACAGGGGATGAAGAGGTTCACATTGATACAATAGTAGCATAACTGTTATAGGGTAAAGGACAGCTTTCAGATTGTATTGTCAGCCCACTGGAGAGAAGTTAGCTCATGGTAGAGAATGTAAACGTGGTAAAAGGCCTACAGTTGATGGATGTCATAGACTTTAAAAGAAAATTGTACCAAAATAGAAATTGTATTTTGTATCAAAATAGAAATTGTGTCAAACTACCTTCTACAGACATGTGCTTTTAGCCATAGATTAGTGTTGTTCTCTACATCTACAGAAAAGCTATTTTTTTGAGTGGGCAGCAGTTCTTACAGAGATTTAAACATGTTCAGAGTGCTATAAATAAGTATCTAACTACAGAGTATGGAGTATGGAGTGTCATAGCAATTGATTAGCTGTCCAGGTTTCCTACTCATTCTCATGCAGCCAACCATACATAATGAACTTTAGTGGATCACTCATGTGCATACACATGTGCACACACACACACACACACATACACACACACACACATTTACACAGTAGAGAGGGGGCTAGTTGGGGGAAAAGGGCTGTTGTTGGAGAGGAAAGATGACAAAAGAGGTCAGTGGATGAATATTACCATAAATCCATGTATGAAGTTACTACACAATAACAAAGAATGAACCTGGCTATAAAGAAATAAATACAATAAAAATTAACATTTTTCTAAAATATCATAAAATGAAAATATTAGCAAAAGTAAACATGACTGAGATATTTTTGTAGGATTAAATAAGAAAAGATATGTGGGCATATTATAATTTCTAAAGAAGAAGCAACCTGTATTTTTTGTGGAGAAAGGAAAATTAGTTACAGAAAAGAAAACTCAGAAAACAAAACAGAAAAATTCTGACAAATTCACTTGCTCATTTTTCTGACAGAACCTCCAAGATCATCACTTTGTAGTACCTGGTACCCTGATAATGAGGGTATTACTGCCAATAACAGCCATCATTCAGAAGGAACAGACTCCCAGACACTATAATCCATTGCACATAGCCATGTAATCACTACACTAAATCAGAAGCAGCTTGGACTCTAGAGTCCAGACTCAAAATTGTCTGCTAATGCAGAGGGAAGAGGGGCTGATGTGGCTGAGAAAGAGAGGACTAAAATCTTCTTCCTAATAATCAATGGGACCTCCAACATCTATTATCAATCTTACTTTAGAAATTCAGAGGCAAAGATGCATTTCATCATCTAGAAGACCAGAGGACTCTTCTTTAGCACTGTGAATGGCTCCAAGTTCTTGTATGTACTGAGTATAGGTAACCTAAAGTAAACAGGGGATTTCATCATGTAACTGTTATATAGAATAGCCACATATGGGTTGATGGTAGCACATTCATTTAATCCCAGTAGTTGGGAGGCAGGCCAGAATGGTCTATAGAATGAGTTTTAGGACAGCTAATGCTATACAGAGAAACCTTGTTTTGAAACAAACAACAACAACAACCAAACCAAAACAAACCAAAACAAACCCAAAAAATGAAAATAAAAAGCTTTTTGGGGAAAGAGGAGCAAGGTCCCTACTCTAGAGAGTTCTTTCAATATTTTAATCCCCTTCTTAAAAATGTCAACTAATAGCCACTGATTATTAGAAACTAATTAGTTATTAGGTACCAACTAGTCACTGTAATCATAACTAGTCATTGTAGTCATATAGTAGTACTACAACTAGTTAGATATGAATAATAAATTGTTCTGGGTGATAAAATAACATCTGGTTTCTATGCAAAGTTATAAAGATGAGTATGAATTACCAAATAAGAAGATATAAAAAGATGTATGTGTAGGTGAGTTGGTAGAAGACTACTTACAAGCAGAAATAGTAAAAAGAAAATAAACAGGCTTAAAAAGTTTTTAAAGCGAACTTTTCAGAGTATTTTCAAAAGAGAAGACAGATAGGATTCATAGAAACACAAACCAGTGATAAACAAGAGTGGTGTTAGGAGGTTACATATTTCAAATCAATAGAATTTCTAGAGGAAGACAGTGCCATGAAACCCAGAATTAAAGGGAACACATTACATTATTAAAGTAAATATTCATCATTCTGGACAGTCAGTAGAAGGACTGGGAAATATGGTCCTGTTTGTTATTACTACAAGACACGTTATTTTTCTTAGTGTAGAGTCCACAGGAATATTTTCATATTTATGCTTGTCAGAAATATCTAGAACAAAAAAGAGAAATCCCTTTTACCTATTACCTACCCAAAACTTTCTTGTTTTTCAAAGGAAAGGATGATGCCAAAATAATATTGATTTTAAAAAAAGGAAAAGAAAACAACCCCCCACTAAAGCTCCCCTAAGATGAATAAAGATGAGTGAATTCTGAGGCATTTAATTCTCCATTGGGTCTTCACCACAATGCTGGAGTTAGTCATTAGTGCTCCCTGCCTGTGCTATCAGTAAATGATCAAAGTGTTTGTTTGGGGAGAAATCTGTCATATAGCATAATGATTCCCAAATTGTGGTGCCGGGCATTTAGAGTAGACTCCTCTGTGTTCATTTAGGAGGTATTTTAAGGCAAAATTGGATGATAAGATATAGGACCAATTGGGAATTTTTTTTTTTTTGAAAATCAAATAACACAGAATGGTAACAATATTAGTTTGTGGACTCACATTCAAAGGCTAAGCATTCCCAGAACAAGTAGGGGAGGGGCTCATGAAGTTCCACCCTCAGCCTGCAGCTATTGGCAACTGATATCTGCTGGGGAAGGGGGTTGGTTTTCTTCAAGTGTGTATCTATTACACTTTAGTAGATGATGTTGAACCCATACACACAAAGGGTTGTCTCTCAATAAGCTCAGTGAGGTCTTCATAAATAAAAGAGAGCACAAGAAGTGGGAGAGAAGAGAGAGCAGTTGATAGGGCAAGAATTGGAAGGGGGAAATGGGGAGGTAATTTTATCAAAACGTATTATATGCATGAATGAAATTCTCAAACAAAAAGTATGCCAAGACGACAAGTAAACCAACCAAGCAACCAAATAAAATCAGTGCCTGAATTGGCACTGATTTTGGAATTAAAATAATACAGGAGAGAGTTTTAGGCATGAACAGGTATGAAACAAGTCTGGCCCCCAATGACTTAGGTCATATGTTACAAAAGAAATTCTTACATGAATAAATTTTATAATTTACTCTTAAAAACTTCACACTTAAATCTTCAGACAACAACAAAAGTATAATGCTCTTTTAAAATAAAAATTTTCACATTACAAGTGCTCTAAGTTTGAGTTTCTATAAAAAGAGAATTTGGTATTTTAATCATAAACAAAGGAAAGATGACTTTGTATTTATGCCATACTCTCAGATTTCTCTGTGTCTTTAGAATAGATTTGATTTTCCGCAGTCACTGTGAAAGACCCAGCTTCCTCTTCCACAATGAAAAGGAAAAAAACTAAGAATACTTTTGAAATGCCAGTCAGAAGCTCACCCAAGACTTTATAATGTTGTTTGTGTGGCACTGGAGGAGAGGTTGTTGCAAAGTGTTCTTTAGGAGAGCTTGGTACCTTGGGATATAGGGGCACCTTTGCAGACAGCAACAGAGAAGGTAATTTGGAGTCTGAGGTGAAAATGAAAAGGAAGGAGGGGGCCTGGAAGGATTTACTGGGGCTAAGGAATTCAAGGGTAAGCCAGCCTAAATATTGCTATCTCCTGAGAGGCTCTGACAGTATCTTACTGACACAGAT
>NW_022196897.1:31293576-31337699 GCF_008632895.1 Mastomys coucha | reverse complement strand
AAAAAAAAAAAAAAAAAAAGAAAATTAAAAGGAAACTGACTATAACTTTTATGTAAACCTAGTAAATGAAACTTTTTCTCTTACCTCTGTGAAGTTTCAGTTTAGGAAAAATGACATTTGTGGGAGTTTTGAGAGGTCTCCAATGTTGCTCATGTAGAACAGAATATCCTACAGCAGCAATTAATAATGGGAGGATGGGATGCTCAGTGAAAGTGAGAATCCTACTGACCAGAAAAGCAGGAGGGCTCTTAGGGAGCTGATCTCTACCTTTTTTGGACATCCTGACAAATCTGAAAGGAAGCAGTCCTAAAAGCAATGGTTATTCACATTGCCATGGCTAAATGGTTTGGCTAGAATCTACTGAACTCTCATAGAACCTCAAGGAAACTGACTGCATTGTGGAAAATCTCCCAAGCAATTCCAACCTGTTTATTTCCTCATCTTAGACTTAAAAACTGGAATAGAATCCAGAAATTCAAAGTACATGGGTGTCAACTTATATGTAAGATTAAAAGAGATGGGGCAATGGAAATATTGACAGGGATAAGATAAAGTAAAGGAGAAGAAACTTATTTTTGTTTACATTAGAAGCCATATTCACCTCATCCTCCTTGCAATCAAAAATGGCAGCAGACTACTTAGTGTACAATAGTTGTGGGAATAATGCCAAATTTAATAAAAAAGTATTAATAAAAACATTTCATTTTAAAAATGGTTTCATAGATGGTATTCATTTCACAAAAGCAATAGCAATGCACACATAAAGGAAATTGTTGGGTCTTTTTGGTGTACAAGAGAACTGAGCTGCAGTTTAAAGATAATATTTTTGAGTAATTTTATGGGCAAAAAATTTCACTAAGAATCATGAATTCCAGGCAAGATTTCTGTTATAGAAAGTTACATTTCTTTTGTGGCTACATGTAATACGTCATTTGGTCAACAAAATCAATTTTCTGCATCGGTCCCATGGATTTCTAAACAGAGGCTCAAGTGTATGGAGTAAGTCAACATTAGTAGCTAGTTTTTCAGTCTCATAATGTTCCACAACATCCAGAGGGAACTCAAAGGAGAAGCATTGCTCCTTTCCTGAGCAGTGAGGTATCGGAGAGAAAATAGTCTAATCTCCTTCAGATAAATTCCACCAGGGATAAATGCTATCTATGTACTCTAGGCAGACAGCAATACACTAAGTCAAGTCATTCTGTTGGTTATTCCTCTACAGCCTCTGCAGGGCTGTCCGATTTTTTTGAGGTCACTTTATAAAGTAAGACTTTTGCTTCCTGCTAAAGGCACTTATCCTTCAGACTTTTGCCTTGCTCAGAATCTTGCCTTCTCTTCAGTGTAGGCAACCCTTCACCCTGTCCAATGCTATTCTCTGTAATTCAACTCACAGGATATACTTCAAACTGTAAACATGCAGAGCAACAAGCTGCCTCAGCGATCATGTCATTTCAGGTTACGTGTTTCTCTTCTTTCTTCCTAGGACTTGGGCTGCTGGGCTACTGACCTCCCCAGCTGAGTCAACTGCCATGGGCAATGAGCCATGAGAGAATGAGCTGTGAAGAGCAAGGGCAATCACAACAGAGGAACTTTTGGTTTGCTTAATTTTACATCCCTGCCTTACTCTTTTTGCCTGGCAACTTGATTTATACAGATTGCCCTTTTAATGTGGTTTCAACTTTAAGCTTCAATTTAAGGACGATGGGTTTTCCCCCCTTTTGTTTAACTGTGTTTCCAGTAAATAAACTTCTAAGAAGGCAGTTTTTCACCTTTAGCTTTAAACAAATAGAAACTAGGAAAATCTCAAACAAAAAGCCCTGGAGAGTGAGTTATTTTTAAACAGTATTTACTCGACTGCTCCATTTTCACATTCCGGCTGAAGCTATGTGACCCTTTCATTGTTAGACACTTTTAATTCCCTGGGTGTGTTCTTTGTGCCTGTTTTATCTTTTGCACACTTTAATATTTTTGATTTTTCTTTTCTCTCAAAGATGTTTAGGTGAGTTTAAAGAAAGACAGGTCATTGGGTGCTGTCCTCTGAAATAATCTATCCCATTTTCTTCGTTGATCATTGCTCACTTTACACAAAAGAACCCAGGCTTAAATTAGAAGGACAGTTTAGATCTCTGTAATTCCAGTAACATCTTCCTGATGACTGGCAATCATTGGTTGGCACAAATGGCTTCTAGTATAGGTAGAGGACACACCTGGAAATACCCAGCAGCAGAACTAACTGCTCTTGCCTTTGCTCATCTTGGTCCCTGATGACCAGTCTTCAATAGTATCTAGCTCAGCTCTAGAGACTGCCAGCAGAGTAAGTACTTGACCAGACTTTCTGGTCCAGTATCTTGGGAAGATAAAGCTCCAAAAGGCTTCATCTGCTGCAGAGTTAGAGGCTATCTGACATATAGCACAGGTCAAAATTTAAAACATCCAACGACTACTCTCTGTTTTCTTTCTTTGCCTCTATTGCTAAAATTAACATTTCATCCTTGAGGTGTAGCTTCCCTTATGGTAGAGAGAAGTTGGTGGGTGATCTCCTCTGATTACCTACTTCTTCCCTTTCCAAGGAGCAGGCTATATTATCAGGAGTCATTTACCTGGTGGGAGCCCTACTACATATGCACAGATCTTTTTCTTCTTACATAATAACATCTACTCTAACTGTTGGAGGCTTGGTCCTTGTCAGATGTTTGGTCCAAGTGATAGGAAAAGGCTGTTCTGACCATTTTTGAGTATTCTCCACCCTGTAACATTTGGCTTTCCAGAAGCAGTGCCCATACTTAATTCCCATCCTATTGAAAGTACTGTCCCATGGAGTCTCCTGGAAGTCTCATGACATCATTTCTAAGAGATGAAACTAATAATAGCTCAATCTATCATCATCCTCTCACCTATATTTCCTTCTTTTCCCATCCTTTCATTCCTTTTCCACCACTCCCTTTCCTCCATCTCACCTCCATTTCATCTCTCCCTTCTCTTCCTCTCTATTCTCTTTATCCCTATTGTTACCCCACTTCCTCTCTTCTCTTTACCTCCACTATCTGTAACACACACACACACACACACACACACACACACACACACACACACACCTCTTATATCACTAAGGAATCTGCTACGGAGAAATTGACGTGTAAGTTTCCTAGATACAGATGAACTGTGACTAGATCATTTTTCTCTTCAAAACATTAATATTTAATAATATCTCATGAGTATAATTTTATGAGGTACTTGAAAACCTGATTTTTTAATCTATATTTTTGAAAGACATACAAGGAGCTAGAGATAGGTGTTTGTAGGCAAGATGACTTCCTCTGTATTGGTTTCATGGACAGAGTTTTAAAGTAAAAACTAGCAAATGCGGGAACATTTGCTTTGTCCATTTGCCTCATTTTGTGTGCTTTGCTTGTTTAAGCTTGAGATATCAGGCACAAAGGGAAGAACAGATCAGTTTGGGTTTGGGATCTAGAATGAGTGCAGAGACCTGTATTACTAAATCTGCCCAATTGATTCTTCTCACCCATCGAATTTAATCTTCTCTGGAATAAAGAATAAGGGGACTTTCCTGGGTCAGGGAGGGGCAGGGTGGGGTGGGGTTGACCTACTGTGCGCTACAGCCTAGGAGCAGAAGACCTTGGTAGTTAAGTCTTCAGCTCAGATTTTGGTGTTGCTTTCTGAAGACTCCAAAATTATTGGCAAAATAAATAAATGGGTAATCTCAGAGGATGGGAAGTACCGCTTATATCTAGCTGGAATTTATGTCATATTATTTATATAATCACTAAAAATAAAATAAACAGTCCATTCTTGATAGCAGCAAAATTCAGCCTGTACTGTACAAGGATCAGTCTAAACATTGTTTGCAGGTTTGTAGCCATTGTAAAATTCCACTTATAAATTACAGCTGCAATTACTAAAAACACATGACATAGTATTATTTTTCTGCCTATAGTGAATTCTATAATATTGGAGTACTTATTTTAGTAATTATTAAACATTTATTTAGAAAACATATTTGAGATAAACCTAAGATTTAAGTGAATACTTTTAAACTAATCAATAATTAATCAATTTAATATTTTAATACCTTAGAAATAAATTAACAACTGATTTAATGTCTTGATGGTTCATGAATGTATAAAATTAAACACCATACTAAGTCTGTTTATAAAAGAAATAGATATTATTTTGATATTATTTGTGAGAATAATACATAGCTGCTGTCTTCAGGAATGGAGTCTTTATGAGCATTAGATAGACACGCACAGTATGGTATGATATATTTTATCATCTCCCATAACATCTTTTCCTGTGTCCTCTGTAGCAGTTTGCATTTTCAACATAGAAGAAGGTTCTCAAATATTTATAACAGTACATTACACCCTTAAAAAGTTTAAGTTCCTTAAAGACATTGTTAATGTAAGCTACAACTATTATTATTTATCAGAAGGACCTAAAATTGAGTTATTTTAATAATGTGCAAGTGCCAATTAATTTAAATATGATAGAAATGCATTGCCTATTAATATGATTTTTCAATTTAAAATGACTTGTTTCAAAAAAATTCTCTGATGAAGATAGGATTTATAGTTTTGCAAATGTCTTCCATATGTATCATAAAAGGAAAGGAGGGAAGGGGCTCCTCAGAGCTGAAATCTGCACCTAACCTGCTATGACAGTACATCATGGAGCCTCTGTGGTACCTTGCCCTACACACAGATGTGCATAAAAGGGTCAAGGCACAGCTTACAAATACTATGAAGATAAGGTTAACCTTATGGACTGGAGAAGCTGAGGAGCCTCCACACCTCTTTAACTGGCCCCTGACAACTACTGATGTGCCTGTGGGATATTGAGAGATAGTGAGAACTGCAAACAGATGAGTGAACAGAACAGTAGACAATGGGAAGTAAGATGTAGAAAATGCCCAAAGCCCTTTCTCTGCCCCCCAAATCTCTTTGGCTGTTTTATGCTATCTATCCTGAAGTTTTGATATTAGTGATGATGGCCTTTCTTAATCCAATAGGATTGTTCTGCTGGGCCCTGCTCAGATCAGTCCTTAGAATCACTAAAAACTTGATGAGCAAATGATGTAGGACTGGTCCATCACCAAAATACAACTAAAGAGAGACCTTGACTATAATTCTTTTAGTTCAACTCTAGTGTGTGTGTGTGTGTGTGTGTGTGTGTGTGTGTGTGTGTGTGTGTGCGTGTATAAGACCATGGAAACTGTAAGCTCCCTTGGCAAAAGAATGCCTTAGCAAAGGAGAAAAATGCCATCTCACAATGGCAGATATAGGAAGAGGCAGAGTCGGGAGCATTTCTACATTCCATTAAGTAGCTTATTTCATTTTCTAAGTGCTCCAAAACACAACTCGCATGAACATGTTCCTGTAAACATAACTGACCTGCAATTACCACAAAAGTGACTTTATAAAAGCTTCTAAAGCTAGTATGTAAACATAATATAATTTTCATTTTCCATTCAAGGAGCACCAGCTCTTAGAACTTGTCCCTATGTTAAGAGGTAGCTGAGGCAGGCTTATATGGAAGGATATAAAACCCTAAGCCCAATCCTCAAGCCCAGTTAATCCTTTAGGAACAATGACATCTGCTTTCTAACTTCATGAACAAACCATCTAACTAAAAAAAATCTTCCAGTCCAAAATTGACTGGCACCACTTAAGAATACAGACCACAATTATGTAAGATAAATAAACATTTAAAAATACTTTATTAACAATATCCTTTAATATTTCAAAATGGGAGTCTATATGTGTAAAAAGAAAGAGTTCCAGTATACACAATGTTTATATAAATTTTCTGTTTTCTGTATTTGATATTGATGTTTCACTACTTGATATTAAATGACAAAGTAGTCATGAGAAATGATATTTCCTTTTGCTGTCATGGAAGAATTTTAACTAGCTACCTGAAGCTGAAAACTAAGGTTTATTATGATTAATTTATTATTAGTTTGTCTTCTGCATGTAAATAACAATGTGAAGAATATAACCTAAGTTAATTAATTTTATTTTGTTGTTGAATAATTTCCTTAATTGTTTTTTTGAACATTACAAGGGAGATTTTGAAGGAAAACATTATACATATAAATAGGAAAAATGTTTCATAAATAGTTGCTTATTTATCATTTCATCAATATAAATTCTTTATAAATAATTATAAATAATTCTCTTATATCAACAGTTGTCACTGAAGAATCTTTCAAAATTAGAGAACTTACTCAGACCTAAGAGAGAGATTATTTCCTTGAAATTTACCAGTATTTGAAAATTTCCCAAGATAAATAGTTCATATAATGTATCATTAAATTTCTATTTCTATCAGCTAATGCATGTTCTGCTTTTTTAACAGTTACCTTATTCTACATTACTTTATTCTAGTCGATAGCTATGTTTTATGCTCTATGACTTGGACTTGGTACTTTCTTTCCATTAAACAAACATCTGGCAACAAAGCAGAATTTTCAAGGTCATCATCACAATATGTCCTTGAGGAAATTAGCAGTTTGCAGTCATTAGAAATCCCTCCCTGGAAATACCACACTAATTCCTAATTCAAGGAAGAAGCCTTAAGAGTAATAGTATAGTGGCTCCTGAGGATTCAAGAACACTATTTATCCTGAATGTGGTTGAGAATGAAAGCATCTGGTACCCTATCCTCCCTTCCACTCTGCCATGCAGACGCCTGCTCCATTTCCAGGAGTCATCAGAGCTACCATTTCTTCATGTGTTTGGGTCCTAAGGGAAGAAACACCAATGGACACAGATCATTATCAGAAGAATGTCTGCCAACCACAGGTCTTAAAAGGCTATCAGGGCATTTTCCTTCCCAGTCTTCTCTCTTCCAGTCTCCTCCCTGAATATTGGCCAATTAACTTCTGCCAATTGTTTCCTGTCCCCAAACTTAGCATTTGATCTGTGGTGGGCCTTAACTTAGTATGTGGTTAATACATTTTCAAATGAGCCTTCTGTGAATATTTTAATAGGACTGAACACTGTTAATCTGTGTGCTCTCCCTCACTCTTCCACTCAGGTCAGACTGGAGGCTTCCCAAGACTCTCAGTTCATTGGTTCAGAGGCCCTTGAGATTCATTAAAGAACTAATGACACATAAAAACTCAGGCTTCATAGTTTCTTAGCCCTCTGTGGCTTTCTATATGTGGATGCACAGTCCACCACTACAGAGTCCACTTTCAAATTTTCTATCTGTGGGCTCCTAGGGAAAAATTCATAACTTAAAATAGGAAACAGGTTTAAAATCTGGGTATGAAAAGTCTGCTGTGCTATTACTTGTTAGCAGGGGAATGGATAACATTAATACATCTACTTGATCTTTTCCCACTTGATCAATTACAAAATACTGTTAATATTGTTTCAGGACACACTGTGTTTATATAAGGACTTCATTATAAAGCCATTATTCTATTTTTTTCCAGGAGGAGATGGGAAAATGAAAGAACCATCAAGTAGCTATATTGTCCCCATAGATGTGGGGACAGGCGACAATGATTCATCTGTGTCAGTTCTTTTAACAAGCACATCAGATGGAAACTTCAAAGCACTAGAAAATTTCTACCGTTCAAGTAGACTTATAACTAACTTTATAGTTAACTTTTATTTCTTATGGAAAGGCAGTGCAAGTTTTAAAAAATAGCATTAAAAATAACCTATGGGCAAGTAAGGTCTCTTTGTATGATCTAGAAAACAAACACAGTAGGTATAGAAGTTCTTTACAAAGACAAACAAAACTGTCATGCTAAAAAGAAAAAGAAAAAAAAAAACAATAAAATGCCTTACTCTATTTTGTGTATATCTTTTATTTTTAATTAAAGGTCATTGTTTGCTAATGGTGCAGAGGAGAGATGTTAGAATCCTGAACTCTCAAAGGTAATGATCAAAGTCTTTTCATTCAGCTTTTTTATTTTCGTATTATTATTAAGCTGCTAATTTGGTGGAGGTGATCATTAGCATTTTAATGCGAAGCAAAAGCTTCGGGACAAGAACTTCTGGTTGAAGATCAAGATGAGAGAAACTGGTTCAGTTATGGCCTTAATAATTGTAACTGTGGGGAGCCTGGCAGAGCCAGTTTTATGAATTAATATAATATAGAGTCCACCAGGTACAAATGGAAAGTACAAACAAAGGAGAATTGCAAACAGTGACTACGCAGGGACTCTGCAGATAGGAGGGAATTGTTTGACAAATGCAGGTTGATTCAGAGTGGGCACTGGTACAGTACTGCAATCTCATCTTCCAATAGGAGACTGCATATCTGAGGGCCAAATGGGTAGGGAATTCAGCCCTGGAGAATAGAACTGGGAAAGACCTTTTGGAAAGCAACTAATTTTACATATTCCATTATCCTATAATGTTCCTTGTGGGATTTTCTTTGCTTTGAGTGGATTAAATCAAACATACAGTTGATGATTTTATATGCTTTGCTCCTGAGGTATACATCTCCCATACAGAAGTCATAAACAACTTTGTCTATAGTCTGTTATCCATCTACCAAGGAGACAATATGCTACTAATCTTTTCTGGTTAACAGAATTTATCATTTTATTGTGGACCCAACTGTAAATGAAAAAAAATGGTTTGAAAATATCCATTCAATTTTCTCCAGACAAGATGAGAGGGTATTGCTTTGGGGGCAGTTTGTTCTACCTCTACTTTGACTTATGCTCTTTGATTCTATCTTTGAACATTCATTTGCATATTGTAACCAGGTGTCATTTTTTTACAGTCAATTTGGACATATTATCTTCCTGTTGATATTGCAATGAGAAATAGAGACTCTTGAACAACAATTGGTACTTTCTATGAAAAAGTTAGAAGTTTTGAGTTTTTCTGTAACATGAGAGGAAAAAATAAGATTTAAAACATTAGGTATGTCTAATATTATTATAACAGACACACATGTGTATCAAAGCACACAGATGCACATAGACAGACATTGCTATATGTCCATGAACATTCACTTTTCTGGAACTACATTATATCTCATTGGAAATGTTGGCTGCTGATGTGGCACCAATTGCTGAAGGGTGGTGGCTGATATCTAAGCATCCCCAAGTCATAGACACTTAAGCACTTGGAGCTCCAGTCTCACACACTTGACTGTCATTTTGTGACTATCCCATTGATATACTCCTGAAAGCTCATAAACACTAGACGCCTTCATTAGAGGTTCGCTATTATGCTCTGTTCTTGCCAGCTCAGTGATGAGTACAAGCATCAGCCTTTCTTCTTTCTTCTTGTCATATTTAAAAGCCCTCCCTCACTATTTCTACTGGTAGCCAATCCATTTCTTTTTTTGTCATCTTAGATTGAACATATTTTTATTTTGTTTCCACCTGTCTCTGCACCACTAACACAGGACAAGCTACCATGACTTCTTATGCAGAGTCTGGGAAGGAGTAGCTCATAGTCCCATAACTTTTCAATGTTTTTTCTAACACTTGTTTTATTCAGAGAGGGACTTAATCAGTTTAGAATCTTTCAATGGCCTCTAGTTATGCAGGTTCAGATTGCACACAGGTGTAGCTCCTGTGCATGATAGGGATCTAGCTGAAAAACTAAATACTGAAAGTATAGCAGCCACCTGCTAGCCATGGAAACAATAGGAAAAACGCTATGTTCTGAAGATGGTGAGCAGAAAGAGGGGAAATGCCTGTGTCTCTGAAATTTTTTATTCCAATACTAAATTGATTAGGAAAAGTCTACCTCTGTAATACCAACACATATAACATACATACATTCATACATACATACATACATTCATACATACATATATACAAACACATAGAACAATTCATGTACACACAAACAAGTTCCTATGTTCCTTATTTAATCCTGTACATTTACATTTCCAATGCATAGAACTAAATACAAACCAGCAATTATAAAAGGTCATGTGACTACATCTAGATAGAGTTTAGTATCTGGATGGCTAGATGAATTTCCTGGTGCCAGGTACACCTTGAAGCAGTTTGACAACAGTAACAAGAACTGCTCCTATGGTTGTACAAGACACAATCAGGAACATCCTCAGCTCTCTACTGTGTCAAACTGAATAGGACTGGCTAGAAAACTGCAATTTTGTCTTCCTTCCTGGTGCTCCTTAGAAGTCTAGTTCAGTTCCTAACAGGATTGTCACTTCTGGTCCCTGGCTGCCTTACTCTATTGCCTGACCTTATGAATCCCATTGCATTGTTTCTTGAGTGTTCCAGTCTCTTAGTGGACAACTGTAAGGTTAAAGAACAACAGAATTCTGACTCTATCATGATGTAATCCCTGTGCAGCAGAGGGACATTTGTCAGTTTGGGTCACTTTCCTCTCTGAACAGGCTGTCAAAGAGGTGAACTGCCCATCCAATTGTCTTCACTATTCATGAGGTATATGTTCTTGGCTTTTTCTGTGTGTTAATCCCATGGATGCAAGGAGAAAGACTACTGACCCCAAATCATGACCAAATTAATTAAAGCAAGCTTTATTTTTGTACACAGGCCATCTCTCCATAAGATGGGGTTCAAAAGCTCAGCATTGAACATGGGAAAGATGTCGGGTTTTACAGCTCAGGAGTATGGATTTTCCAAATGAAGGATTGGTGGGCAAATAGGTGGGATTACAGAAGCAGAACATAAACATAACAAGTTGATCATAACAGCTTTGAGATACAAAGGCATGGTTACAAAATGGTCAGAACAAGGTGGTCATATAACAACCTTTTAAAGCAAAGGCATGGTATGGTTGCCTACAGAACCATTTGTATTTAAGATTACAGGTAGGGCATAGTCCAATCCTTGAGAAACACATTTAATCATAAACAGGAATGAGCCTAGTTTGTCTTTACTATAAGATGGCTCCTTTCTTTCTTTAAATTGAAACTGGATTCTCCTCTCTCATTCTCATACAGTACATTCTGACCACAGTTTCCCCTCCCTCCACTCTTCCCAGTTCTCCCCCATCTCCTCTCCCTTCCAGATCTAACCTTTCCTCCACTTATTTCAGAAAAGAGCAGGATATAGTAAGACAAGGCAAAAAAGCCTTCATATCAGGGATGGACAAGGCAATCCAACAGGAGAAAAGGAGTCCCAAGAGCAGGCAAAAGAGTCAGAGACACAACTGCCCCCATTGGTAGGAGTCCCATAAGAACACCAATCTAACAGCCGTAACATATACACAGGATCTGGTTCAGGAGCTTTCAATTGAATGGGTGCTTCATACTATAAAAATATAAAACCCTAAGCAACAGTAAAAAAGTTAGACTATTTTCAAAGACAGAAAGAACATCAAAGCTATGAATAATGCATAAGTATATCATTAAAAAGGTGAATGTTTGTTATCAGAGTTCAGACAAAAGAAAGCCTGACATAAAACTGAGCATAGGAGGTTAAGTTTTAATTGGGTCTTAAAGTAAATTTCAGTAAGTATAAACTCAGTGCCACTCCTGATCTTCATTCTTTTCCTCCAGGGTTAACCTAAGAAGTATGCTGCACAGAGTTCCAGCTTTCGTATTAGAGTTGCCTTTCATCCCTATTGTCAACTGGTTCTGTGAGGGGTTAAGGACCTCTTTTGTTATAAACAGCCCAGTTCCAACTACATAATGGATACTTTCAATAGTAACACATTTATATTAGTGTAATGCAAGAGCTAACCATGAGCCACAGCAAAAGAGAGAAATCAACAGGCATCGTTGAAATAACCACGTATTTCAGTCCTGAGTAAGCATCAAATAAAGTCGAGAAGAAGCTGAATAAGCACTGAAGGTGGCCTGAGTCAGACTAGATCAGAGCATAAACAGACATTCTCAATCTATTTGCTGGTTTTGTCTTGTTTGGTTGTGGTAACTTAGAAACCTGTTCTTTTTGAAGGAAATGAAGAAGGGGTTGGATCTGGAAGAGAGGGGAGTTGGGGGAAACTGGGAGGAGTGGAGGGATAGGAAACTGTGGTCAGAATGTACTATATGAGAAAGAAGAATCCAGTTTCAATTTAAAAATCGAAAGGAAAGCCATCTTATAGAAAAGACAAACCAGGCTCATTCCTAAAGATCATGATAAAATGGCAGGGTTGCTCATGAAGCACCTTAAAAAGACACTGCAGAAGGACAGCTTAGTCATAATCATAATTTAATAAAATTTTAAGATACTATGCATGTACCCATATCAGGCTTTTTATACACACATCATGTTATTTCATCTTAACTCCTCTGTAGGTGATAGATATTTTTACATTTGTCTTACTGAGAGCCTTAGAAGACTCTGTGATGAATACAAACTCACATGATCAGTAAGGAACAATGCCAGGATTTGTCTTCAAGTCTGCCCAGCACTACCCTAGATTCCTAATCACAGGATAAATCATATTTACTGTTGGAGTGGAAAAGCAAAATTATAAAGGCATGAATCACATCCAGCCTTACACTCCCTAGAATATCTTAGTCCTCACCAACTGAAATGCGACTGACCAAAACTTTGAACATGTACTTTGCATTATACTGAAAGGGACACTGGCCACTGACAACTCTGAGAGAATCAAGACTGTCCTTCCTCTTTCAAAGGCTCATTCCTATATAGAAGCAGGAACTTGGAAGACTGCTATTCAAGGGATCTGTACGCCTTGATTTGACTAATGGTACAGTTTCAGATGCCCTCAGTGAACAAGTCAAAGCTAGACTGGAGATACGAAAATCAGAATTGCTGGCTCAAATGCCCACTAGGAAGTATCATCACTGGGGGTTGGTTCTACGGGAGCTTGAGGGGCACTGGCTAATTTTATGGGACAACAGCTACTTAACTTCAGTTGGTTCTTGACTGTTCTTTGGGGAGTCAGCTCATGACAGAAGAAATATAAATGCTTATACAGGTTTTCATAGGGCAGTCCCAATGTTAAAATGTCAGTGTAGATAAAAAGACAGAAGGAAAAAGAGTGAAATGAAGGAACTGAGCAGAATCCCAACTGTAAGCCCAGATGTCCTGCGAGGCCTCCGATCTGTGCTACCGAATAGGGTTTTTTTTTTCCTCTTTCCTCCTGCAACACTACTGTTCCGTTTCCATACAGGCTTCCATTGGATAAAACACAGGCTGCTGGAAAAGAAGTTTTAGTTCTGAGGAGCTAAGTTGAGACCATATTTGTAGAGTTCATGTTCCTGTGTGTTTCCATTTCTCATGGGCTGTCACGAGCTCTTGAAAGGGAGATAAAAATTCAGGCAAAGTTTAGAAAACTTCAAGTTAAGATTAATTAGTCAAGATGTATGATAAATGGTAAGGGATTAGATACCTACTCAAAACTTAAGCTGGCTTAATTTTGTATAAAATACTGTGCATAGCGTCTCTTTGCTGGCTTCTGAGGGCCTGGTGTGCTCATTCTGATAAGAGTTCTAAATCACCACATGTTGTCTGGCATCTAAAGCAGCTTCTTATGAGGTTTTCAGAATAATTTTTTACAAAACAAGTGAAATTTAAGCCATAGATAACCTAGAGTAAACAGAGTATTTATAGCTTGGTGACAAGGCAACACCCTTTCCTTAGACAACACAGTTACTTTTTTAGTGTTGTCTAAAAGGCGGCAAGATGTTTGTTAATTTACAGTATAGTAAGAGTCTAAAATTGAAATTAAACCCAAAGGGGAAAATCTGAGTAAGAAAATTCATCTTTAGCTATAAAGAAAGACTGTTTTTATACTGTCACTGAAATGTGATAGAGACTACATTTCCAAATTTATGAGTAGCAACTGTCAGCGTCTGAGTTCCCATGTGGAAAGACAATTGGCATGCTCTGAAGTTCTGCATGTTGTCCTCACTTGGGGAAAAGCAAGCAATGGAATGTCTGAAGGGACTCAAGGCTATGACCAGGGCTGAGTATGTCACACAACCATCAAGAAAGTGCTACACTTCCAGTTAAGCATTTCATATTAAAATATGCTTAAAAAACAAAACAAAACAAAGGAACAACAACAACGACTAAACCCACTTCAACTGAATATAAACATGTGGGGACTCAACTGGGCAGTAGTACTATCACTTGTTTGGTTTTGTTGTTGTTGTTGTTGTATTTTAAAAATTTTATTGGATATTTTATTTATTTACATTTCAAATGTTACCGCCTTTCCTGGTTCCCCCTCAGCAAACCCCCATCCTATCCCCCCTCCCTCTACTTCCATCACTTGCTTGTAATCCATCAGCTTCACAAAAAGAAAGGAACATGGTAGACAGAAAGTCAAGTAGGGTTGTGGCGAGAACAACCCTAAGCAAATCTATACATGTTCGAAGAAAGGAGTTTTCAGACTTACAGCTATAGGATGGTGATATTTGGGAATTGTGGGTCATCCAAGGCTGCCCCCAGTAAACAGGTCGGGGACTTGGAGTTAGACAAAGAACTCCACTTCACACAACCAAGAATGTTTTTCATCAATTTTCATAGCTACTCAGCTTTTTACTTAGGCCATATGGTAGAAAGAAAAACTTATAAGGCCTCGATAATGCCATTTTGTATATGGTCAGGTGATCAAAAAGATACAAAAAGCACCCGTCCTCAGGCAGTGGGGTTAAGTGACTAGATAATTTTAATACCCCAGTGACACTGTATCTTGGCTCTAGCATGTCTAAGCAGTTTAAATAAATTGCTCATCTAAATGTTCTATTTTCTCCCTTCCTGATGGTTGGAATGTGCCTCAAGACAGTCCCTCAGTCACTCACCCCGTGGTCTGGGCTTTCCTTCATGGCTAATGTCACTTTGGATCTAGTGTAAGCACAAGATTGGTGGCACATTGTACGGGCCAGGATGGTTTGTTCATTTTATAGAGACAAGAAAATCCTAATGGTAGGGGTCGCTTTGTTAGGCTTATAAATTAGATTGAGTAGAAGCTGCAATCAATCCTACACAGTTCCACAAATCATGAGGACCTGAAGGATAATGCTCAACCAAATCTCAAAGTAAAAATTTTAGAAGGCAAGAATGTGACAGCTCTGATTCCTCTTTAAATGCCTAAATTAGGTCTGCATTCAGTTTACTGAAATTAAGGACAAAGATCACATAAACAAATGTATTACTATATTATTTTTAGTCATAAATTATTATTTTAACATCAATTAAGCTTATCGTTAACTTACTACACAAAGGAAGGGTTGAGATCAGCAGTGAATAGAAAAGGACCCACGCACTTAACCAGATAAGAACAATGGCAGTTTCATCCGCTGTCAAAATCATCCTCCATTAACTTGTATGTGTCCAGCAAGGGGCACACAGAGAAGGTGTCAAACTATGCAGAGAGAACTTAAATTCAGGCAGGATCCTACAATTATAGATATGTTTTAAAAAGAAAAAGGATTTTTATTTGGTATTAACAATCACAAAAAGACCTTCTAGAAGTTAAAATAAAGGCTATTTCCAGGTTCTCTGGCCATTTACAATCACTGTGCATATGTGACCCCAACAAAAACACAAAGGTTTGAGGGGGTGCTGGTGTTAGGGTAGGCATGAACGCATAGGTTGAGTCCTAGTACTCCAGGATTATGGGCTCACTCACTCCAATAGTAAGTAACCTGCAAGGAGACAGAAACATTCTTTGCTTTGTAGCCCTGCTTCCAAAGCAGTTTGTAATATTAGCAGTAAGTACTAAGTTATGTCTATGGAATGAGTAAATAGAAACTTAATGTATGCGTGGAAGCAGTTGGCCTGTTCTGCTTTTTATTTGGGGCCACTCAAAGGATACACAGGTTGAGTTGACACGGTGATCACTCAGTGAAAAGGAAATTATTTATGTAGAGATGGTGAGTTTTAGTTCTAGATGAGAATTGTAAGAATGTCAAATTATTTATTACTCTGTGTAGAAAGAGTTCTAAGAGGTCGGTCTCTCTCTGTCTCTGTCTCTCTTCTCTGTGTGTGTCTCTGTCTCTCTTAGTGGCACAGAAGTTAAGGATAGTACACGAGGAATTTAAATTCCCTTCCTGTCTATTTGGTCATGTGCTATTGACATTAACACTGTCAATAATTCATGGTAAAAGAGGAAACTGCAGTGAAAGGTTGCCCATTGTTGGGCAGTGATCGATGGGTGAGACCACAGGCTGTGATGTATTGTTAAGTATCAGCCAGTTTTGCTTTCCTGTGGATTCACAGCATTGTGGTACTTACACTCTGTTTGTCTGATCTGAGCTGGTCTTATTTGTTCATTAACCTTGCACTGCTGATTAAAGGATGTGCCTTCAACAGATTTTAAGAAGAAAGCACCAACTCTGGCCATTTAATCTGTGTGATCTGGCAGTGGGCCTGGAGGTTTTGGCCTCTTGTTTTGATGTTAGTTTATATTAAACAAAACTGTCACTTTGTTTTCCTGTCTTCCTATATTGGGTCACTTGGTGCTACATGATATGATCCAGGACTATTCGATGCAAGGAGACACATGTCCCTTCTCATTGCATATATGAGATGGTAGGTTTCTTTCACCCTGTGGGAAAGAAAGCAGGTCAGGTGACCAAAGGTGACAGAGGGAAGTGCAACTATCACTCCTCCCACCAGAGATCCTGTAGAAGCATGAGGCTAAGATACGGTGTGGTTACCAGCACTACATCATAGAAAAACATGCTAACTACCCCTGGATCTGATGCTCTTAGAAGCCAGGGTATAAAAACAAGCCTGCCATTTCTGAACATCATCAAACACAGCATAAGAAGAGCGTCTTGGGTTTTGTTTTGTTTTGTTTTGTTTTTTGAGGTGAAACTGGGAAAGGAGAAATCATATAACATGTAAATAAAGAAAATATCTAATAAAAAAGAAAAGAAAAGAAGAGTTCTTGGAATCTCAGGAAAAATCAGGCCGTTTGTGGAAGTACCTTCTAATTTATAGTGATTTGGGGTGCAGACACACTGGAACTTAATTCTTGTTGGAGTTTCTGAGTGATCTCTGGATATTGAAACATCGATTTGTGTGTGTCAGTGTGTTATTTTACCTGAGTGCTAGTACACATGTTGATTTTGATACAACTGTATTGATAGGCAGTCCATGTCAGCCACCACCTTGTTTCTCATGTCTTTTGCATAGAGAAAAAAAATGCATCAGATTGAATGTGAACCAGAGAAAAGTCATGGTGCTGAGTCTCTGAAAACCAGAAAAGCACTCAATGCTGCTAGGCAGTATTCATAATGAGAAAGAGGAAGACAAGGAGGACTGGGAGAGTGGGGACAGGAGAGGACAATGAGGTTCTGAGTTCCCTCCCAGTTTTCCTCTTTTCCCAAAGAGCCTGTCCTTGTTTTCAGGGACTTGCTTCTTTTTAACATTAGCACACCAGTAAACGTGCTTGACATATGACAAACACATGTGTTGTTCCAACCCAAATCCCCATCGCTTCTCCTGAAAAGCTTCCTGTCAGTACACTGGAAGTAAATAGGATCCACAAAACCCTGTCACCTGGAAGAAGCACCATAGGAGACTGCATGTAACTGAGACAGCGTCACGTCTGCCACAGAGCCACAAGGCTGTACATTTGCTAATTAGTTGCAACAAGCATTAATGTACAAAATAATGCCTTGGCCTTCCGTGTGGCTGCTGGAGATGGTTCTGCTTATCAGTTTTTAATATGCTCTTTGAAAACTGACACACACTTTACCCACATCTCTTTAGGAACATAGGGATTCAAAGGCTGGAGAAAATACTTTCATGCTTCCCAACACAAACCTGAGAGGATAATTAAACAGATGGCAACAATAAACTGAATCTGAACACATCAGGGAGTGAAGTCCCTTATTAAAAGCCTTGCAAACTGAAAAGAGGGAATAGTAAAAAAAAAAAAAAAAAAAAAAAAAAAAAAAAAAAATCCAAACCAAACTCAGGGGAATTATTTTAGCCATCAACAGCTTTATATTATTGGTGACCTTAGATGCAGAGGCTAATCAACCATTTAGGGATGGATTTACTATGGCCAGGAGAGGGCACCTGGAGGTCTATGTGCTCACTCCACTCCCTCAGAGCAGGAGCAGGGAAGCAAAGTCTGCGAGACTCTCAGACGGCTCTTCAAGACTTCTTTGAGAGACATCAGCATTAGACACCCACACTTCAGAGCTGTAAGCCTTCCAATGCCCCTTGACATGCTCAATTCTCCACACAGGGCAAGTCAGGGCACTGATACTTTTCTTGTACTAGAGGGCAACATCTACATATTAAAAATTTCTGTGATGACTCGTATACTGAAAATATTTTTGGATTCATTTTTGGTGATAGAATAATCCTCAATTTATTGTACCCAGAAAATTAGAATTCCTCTTATTTTAGAACAACATTAGCAGTACATGCTGGGTTGACCCTACAAAAGATTATTAAGCTGGTATTGGTTTTTCTGCCTGTAATCATGTGAATAATTATTTTCCAGAGATACACAAATTAGTATATATTATACAGATATATGTGCTTACTTGTGTGTTATATGTGTGTGTGTGTGTGTATGTACATACATGCAGATATAGAACTCTGTATTCATTCACGTAAGCTGTAAGCCTATATGCAGACATGCAGAATCTATTACATGTAAGAAAAGATCTAGCAACTACATAGATTTGGAGAAATATCTATGAGCCATTATTATACATGCAAAGATGGTATTGTAGCATTGCATCCATCTTCTGGGGGGTCAATTGAGTTACTCTTTGCTGATCTCTTGGCTCTCTGCCTAACATGGCAAACTGTATGAACATAACCTATGAACCAATGATGGTTCAGTTTCAGTAAGTAAAGGACTCTTCACTACGCCTTGTTTTAAGTTAATCTCGCCTGTAATCATGGTCTATTAAAAGGTGTTTTTTTTGAAAGCTGTGGCAAACATTAAATTATGAAAGACACACAGACAAACTTGAGTTCCTTGGCAAAACCCATTCCTTCCCTCATATTTCACCTATCTAAAAATTGCAAGTTACCTTTGGAGCTTGCCATAAAGCTCTCTTGCCAATCCTGACTGGACTCAGGATCGTTTTGAGGGTAGAGTACTATATAAATAAAAGACGAGACCCTGCAGATAACAGAGTGGAAAAGCACAGGTGCTGGCACTCAGAATATGAGGTAACCTCTTTCAATTAGAATGTACAATTTTAGATTACTGACTATGAACATCATGGGACCTGAGATTTTGATTCATCAGTAATTCTCCTTTATGTCTCACTAAGATGTAAAAATCAGACCTCTGCTCCCACACAGATCTGTCTCCTCTTCGCGGAGCTACTGCTTTTACCTGTGATCTCCAGTACTGCTCTGCCCCCTTGTGCTGCTGCGGTGAACTCGGCAGAGAACAGTGTGCCTTCCTCCTCCCGGATGAACTACAGAAAAGCCCACTGTCACTT
Source organism: Mastomys coucha (assembly GCF_008632895.1). NCBI lineage: Eukaryota > Metazoa > Chordata > Mammalia > Rodentia > Muridae > Mastomys > Mastomys coucha. The sequence goes on along the minus strand of NW_022196897.1, from coordinate 31,318,352 downwards.
CTCACTTTTCTGGCAAGTTCAAGGTCGGTGTCTAGCTATTTTCAGCTCATCTCTTCTTGATCCATGCAGAGAAATGACAAGGTAACGTGATTCGGGGTCAGCTGTATTACAGGAACCGTTACATAAATGGAGAAAGTGAAAATCAATCCTAGCTGACAGTGACTTGGGGATAATCAGCGCTCACTGTCTGCCTCTGTCAGCTCGCCTGCATCAAACACCGTGTGACTTCTGTCAGATCTTTTTAATAAAACTATATTCTCACTTTCAGCAACCTAAATAAATGTTGTGCTGGAGTTGAATCTTGCTAGGCTAGTTTAGCCCTCTAGATTTGTAAACCTTTCTAATGCTTCCTCAGAAAGCCACATAAGTGACACCTGTTATCCCAGGTTTGTTCATGACCTGGGATGAAAGTATTGCTGCAATAACTGCCACACTGAGTGATGGGGCTGAGCATCCCTGTGCACTGCTGTATCCTGTGACATTAACCCCGCACTTGTCTCAGCATCACTTCCCAAGCCCTCCACAGGGCTACCTACTCCCTCCTCTTTCTGGGTACCTGAAGCCTCATCTATCATTTCTTGTCGGGGACAGGCGTCTCCCAGCATTTTTAGGTGTTCATTGCAGTTTTCCTTCTTATCTCTGTATTTTGTTTTAAACTGGGATATTGCTCCTAACAGAATCAAAGGTGAGGTGTTGAACAAGATGTCTCACACTGGTAGCATTCTGACCGCTGACAGCACCTTGAATGTCAGTTTCAGGAGGGAGCTTCGCTATCCCACCCACCTTGTGCTCCCAGGAAACTGAAGCAGGCAATCCTCCATTGAAGTACAATTTACCATAATATTAGTTGTCAGTAAATTCAAAGACGGAACTACTAAAGCTATAAAATGGATTAGAAGCAATTTAAAAAAGAATTAACAAACTAGACTAAGAGTATACTGTCAACAAACAAATGCTCCATCATAGGACTGTAATTTGGAATTTTAATTACCCCTCTGCTCTGTAACAAAACAATGTCTGAACTGGCAGCGATTTGAATCTCTCACAGGTCATTGAGCATTCTAGTTAATTACTCTATGAATAGCCTGTTTTTCTCCCCTCTGGAAACACGTTTCTAATGGCAGTCAAGGTCTGACAAATGTGTCATCTACATAATTAGCTAGGAAGCAACACAAAACATTAAACATGCTTTGTGCCGACAACTATCAAAACATTTCATTTGTTGTCAATTATTCATTACTTTGTAGGTTCTGAAGGGGTTGTTATTATGGAAATAAGTCCAGATGCTAACAAGGTTAGGGTTTTGGATTCAAATTAGTAATCAGAGGACTAACTTTTAAAAAAATGTATCTCATGTACATTCTGCACCATGTTCAATCAGTAGGAGATTATAAACAAATTTCGCTCTCTGCTCAAGTTAAAAGGAAAACGGTGCTTGCCACATGTGTGAACTCCAGAGCCCTGGTTCATTCTTTGAAGTATGGGCTCTTTAATTTCACCATAAACTTCCCCCACCTTTTGAGAACCCCAATTTGTACTTGGTAAATAGAGTTAAAAGATTTCCCAGCATGAAATGGTACAGGGTGGCACAGGCAAAGACTCAAATCTCTAGTGGGATTTGAATCTTCTCTGAGGCATATTCTAAAAAAGTAGAAATTCTAACTAACAAACTTTTTCCTCGGCTCCACAGTGTGACTGCAAACAGCTGGAGATCGGCTACCTTAGGCAACCTGGGAGTTCCTGTTTATTGTTCCTGTTTTGTTTTCTTTTAACTCGGTGTGTCTGAAATGTTACTTCTTGTAGGATTTTAATATTGTACACAAAGCTGAATACTGTCTTGGAAGCCAGCGCTGCTAATGTTTATAGACGGTACAAAAGGATTCTTCAAAAGAATTGACCTCTCAGCAGCAAAGAAAATTGCAGTGGAAGACACATTATTGTGTTGTCGTATCAGAGCTTTGGATCTGCGGAGAGTCTCACTCCACTGTCCTCCAGCTTTTCCTTATAAACCAAAATGGCTTACAAATGTCATCTACAATAGTCCAATAAAGATTACGAACAAGACACTGTCCTTTCACTGATGAGATAAGAAAGATTCTGCAAAATGCAGCACTGAACAGTTCATAAGGCTTGTTCCCAAATCAGAAAGGCAGAATTCAAATTGCATTTGTGTGTGTGTGTGTGTTTAAATTTTAATTGAAATGATCAGTTTGTTTTCTACGTAATGTTCGATCAGATGCCTGTGTTACAGAGCTAGATAGAAAGAAAAGAAAGGAAACAAATTCTATCAGGGGAATCAAGAAGACCTGTTATCTTCAGGGTGTGCGGAATATGTCAGGAAATAATTCTACTCTGTGAACTGAGAATGCCCAGCTAATAAAAACAGATCAGCCATTCGCTAAGAGAAAATAATTGTCTCTATGTTTTTCAAAGCAAACGGCAGTCGCATCTTACATTAAATAGGACACATTAAAATAGGCTCTAATAATCTTTATGCAAAAGGAAACTAATCCATTTTCAGATCATACGATCCACGGCAATAAAAGGAAAGCATCAAACTAAAAACAATTTTAGAAATGGCTGCAGACTCTCATTTAATTAACATGCAACAGATCATATATTTATGAGGAAGTCAAAATATTTAGGAAGTCTATAATCCTGTAAGCCTTAATGTGGTATAAAAACAACAAATAAATGCAAAGTGTTACTGTTACACATGCCTGCCTGATCAATGGTTTTCACATATTGATCTATAAATGGAGTTGACAGTCTGTGTTGCCTGCACATTTTCCAAGCAGGCTCTATTTTTGCACAAAACCAATACGGGCAATTACCTTTGTTTGAGATGCCAAGTCTTATCAATTCAATGTGATTTAGTGTCATTTTAATTAAATATCAGGATCCACTTCAGGACAATTTATCCAAACAAAGCCTCAAACCTGACTATAAGCTTGATTTGAAGTAAATATGGACATGCCCTACAATCTCATAATATTTCTCAAAAAGTCTGCTAAACAGAAGGCTTATATTTTTAGTAGTGATTTTTATGTCTGCCTTTTTGGCTAGCCACAACTTTGGCAAGCATCCTATAATGACAGAAGTAAGAAACAAAAGAAAATTGTTTCCTCTTTTTTCCTGATAATACGTTGAAATGGGGGAGGGGATGGGAACAGCGTGTTAACTGTGGAAAGAGGAGACTTGTATGCTAACACTTAGGGATGGCTCGACCTAAGTCCTCATGTAAACACCACTGAAAACATATCTCTCTGTTCATGATGGCCATGAATGTAGTAATGCCCTTCTGTGGGTTTGCAGGATAGGAATGGTGAATATTCATGCTTGAGGCTGCTCAAGACACCAGCATTAAATGCTGAAATAGCTCCAGCCTGCAGATTCTGTGTTTGCAGCATCCTGATTTGGGCTGTTTAAACTGTTCATTAATATCTATTTTAAACTGTCTGTCTGGTAGACTGGAGCATCCCTACCATAAACAGGCACCGAAGTACTTTGAGCTATTTGATGGATTGCACATTGGCCCTTCTGCCCTTAGACAGGCAACTTCATTTGCATCACTTTTTGCCCTTGCTTACTGCCTGATTTTCTAGATAGTATGTGTTCTGGAAAAGAAGCTGCTTTTCTTTCAAGAGACTTCCTGTTCATCTCAGAATGGGAAAACAGATCAATGCTGCAGACCAGGGAGCTTACTTCCCATTCAAATGGAGTGCTCTAGATTTCTTTTATGTAGAGGCAAATGTCTTGCAAACTGGCACCTAATAGTCCTACCTCTCAAACATTCCCTAAATATCAAATCAACCTCTTGAAAATTTGAAAAGTATTATTTGATGTTTAAAAAGAACAACACACTAACGCCATTCTCATGTCAGGTGGGATACCTGTGTAACTAAAATGCCTCTCTGAAACATTTAAGTCATCAAAATTCCTAAACTCACAACCAAACTCACCTCTGTTTGTATTGCATGGAGTTGAAGGACTACATTAGCATTTTAGGATACATTTAATTTTTAGCATCTTACAAGACTTACCAATGATATAAAATATACTTTAAATACACAGTCGTATAAAAGTGCTGTAATTCTACTAATTCAATTATGAATTAAAAAAATATTGCATTGATTTTACCCTAAAATATTAAAAAATAATGAAATCACTGTATCAGACAGATTATGTTATTAATTAGTCCAGAAGTTTAAAATGAGACTCTCTGGTAGACAGATATTATAAACAAGACATTTTATTAAACAGGACACAATACACAGCATGTGTGTAGCCTCCAAGCCCCTACTATTTATTTCATGGAGATTCCGTGTATGTGTTTCTGTTATAACAAACTATTTGTGTAAACGTGTGTACACATTTTTAGGGTCCATCCCACCCCACTTCTAAATGCAAACTCTCCCCCTTGACCTCACACTGTCACCCGACTTCTGAAAAGCTACGCAGATAACTTTAACGGGCTTGTTTGAATAAATATGCCAAAATACTTTACATTCTGTCAGTATCTAGTCAGAAAATTGTGCATGGAAAAAAAGATGAAAAGAACTGAGACAGAAAGAAAATTAGTGCCATGGCAAGCTTTCAATACAGAGTCTCTGAGCCAAGCTTTCTCCGTGAAATGACATATCCTCACCAAAATACCCCCTTTTATATAATTATGCACCGAGTACACATAACCAGAAGTAACTTTTATTTTTGTTCCTTATCGAGGAATCCATATTGCTCAGACTAAGAATGCGGAAACAAAAGCTGGGATAATTCTAGCTAATTTAACTTTGGAGAACTCCTATTCTCTAGCAGTCCAGCATACAAGCCCCCAAACTAAAGTTATGTAACAAGGTAATACCAACAATGAGAAACTGCATGATAAAATCCTGCCCAAAAGTGAAAAATGCTAATTTTGTCTCATTTAGCAGCTGGATACAGAAATGCTCATTAGTTTTAAGAGGGTTAATCCTTTTAACTTTTGCATATTGATATGCCAATTATGCCTAATTGTACAAGAGGCATCAGTCAAGGTAATAGTGCATAAACACATGAAAGTTATTAAGTACATCCCAACATGTAATAAAGTAGGTGTTAATTGGTAGCTGAGTTCTGCGGGCTATTGAGGTGGATAATTCATTGAGAGATGGATCACTTGTAATTTCTCTCCATAATTCCTTTTGCAGTCTCACGCTGTGATGTTTTCATGCTTGTCAAAAACAACTGCGGCATAGCGCCTTTTGTTAAACACAGCCAATAAAATATGCTAGGCATCATTAAATATACTTAACTTTTAAACTTTTTCAAAGGTACAGTTCTTATGGGTAGTACATATAGAGAGTCCAATAATTGACTCCAACCACTGTCTCAGGTTCACAGTTGAGAAGCAGCTTAGCTGTTTTGAAAGTGAAGGTAGCTAACAGTGTTGTGCCTCCCAGCAGACGATCGTTGTAAATGAGAAAGTCAATAAAGGAAAATGCTTTTCTCAGGAGTTACCTTATCTAAGGATGTATTTCTCACTCTCCCTGTATCAACACTGCCTTTCTCACGGTAAACCTGCCTACAACACCTGAAAAGGAACTCATTAAATTTCTGTATTTCTCAAACCCCTGAGATGGCTGTGACTTAATTTTTACTTGAAATTCAAGTGAAAAATGGAAAATAAATATAATTGGTAACAGTCTACTCAGTAATTTTACCTGTTCTAATTCCTCTCTTAGGAAGCCGAATAGTTTCTAGGTGCCTGTGATATTAACAAAACACTCAATTAATAGCCAGCATTCTTCTACAAGCTGACTGAGACTCCCAGTCTGTCCCTGGCTACCTTATTTCTCAAGCTTCCTCTCACTGTGACAAACAAAATAGATCTGGGGTCCAAAAGAGTGGCTAACATTGCATAAATAATTTTGTAACATTCTATGGCCTCAGCTGCAAGTTACCACCATTATGGTAGAAAATTAACCAGAGGAGACCCATCGCAATCAGTGAGTTTAGTGGCTCAGGATGTGTGCAGGGCCAGGGACACAATTGGCAGTAGAGTTCATCTCTAACTATTTTATTTCAAATCTTTCTAATGACACATTATCAAAACAAAATGGCTTCCTCTCCAAACCTTAAATAGCCACACCATTTTAACCATTTGAGCCTATTGCAAATCAAACCACAATTTTCCACTCTTCTATATTATTGGGAGATTTTAAGAGAAAGATTTTCACATTTTGAAGTTGTTGGGTGTTTTTCCCCCTCAATTCATTCTTAGCTAATTTTAGCCTCTGGCTTTTCAAAGTGATGTACTGTATTTGGAAGTACAAACACCGCATGCTAGCATAACCTCATTATTTTTATGACACTGAAGCATGGTAGCAGAGGCCCTTAAAATGAGTCAAAGGTGCTCTTCAGCCTGGCTCCACATCCCCTTTATCACTCTGGATTAGGCCCAGCTCTGCTCTTGTAACTGGGGATATTATTATAACTATAAGTAGGCAAGATAAAATCCGTTACAAAACAGTTTTCTCATGCACATTAGGTAAACAAACAAAGCTAATTAGCTGATTTAAAAAAAAAATCTGTCTGCTAAGAGCCTGTGGCATGTTTGGGGCATTTGACTTACAGGTTCAGTGACCTTCCCAGCATCGGTGAGGATCATGGATTTAGTTTGGCTCTGCCTGTCTTGGTGGCTGTTGGTGTTTTTGATTCTCATTTGCACAGCTCCTGTAGCTTGGTGGGCAGAATTCAGTTTTTCCAGAGAGTTGTCACAGTTTGTAGATGTCTGCACACTGCAGCTTGTCCTAATGAAATTCAAAACATTATATTATTATAAATAAACATATACATTTATAAAACACACACATACACACACACACACACACACACACACACACATAACCCTGTTAAGCATTGAGGTACTAAAATTCTAGAGTCTGCACCTTTCTCAGTAGGAAATGAGAGAGTTACTACTTTGTACTCATTTGTAACAGCTTTGCCCTCCATCCTCACAGATGACAGATGTTTGTATCACAACTCCTGTCCATGTAATCTCTACTTCAATTAGAAGCTTCCATATAGGGTCCGGGGTGATAGTCAAAACCACTAAGATCACCTACTGCTCTTGACTAAGAACTGTCTGACCTCCTACCTTAGGCATCTCACATACAGCCTTGCCTATTACTCCAGAGTCATGTAACCCAACAATCTCTTCTGACTTCTATGGGCACTGTGTTCATGTGCCCCATACCTACCTACCTACCTACCTACCTACCTACCTACCTACCTACACACACACACACACACATACACACACACACACACACACACACACACACAGTCATTTAGAAATAATATAATAATATCCTTTTAAATTGTATTATTGTGCTTTATGTGTGAATGTTTATCTGTTCTGTCTGTATAACACGTGCATACAATGCCATGGAGACCAGAAGAGGGTGACATCACCTGTAACTGGACTTAAAGATGGTTGCTAGCTTGTCGTGAAGGAAGAGTGCTGGGAATCAAATTCCTATCAACTGAAAGAGCAGCCAATGCTCTTAACTGCTGAGCTATCTTTCTAGACCCCCAAAAATAAAATTAAGGAAAAGAAATTTTTATATAATCCAGTCTTCATATTAAGAAATGATGATGCCAACTTTTCACCATTAACATACAGGCTTTTCATTAAAAAAACTTGCTAGTTTTATATGTGTGTGTGTGTGTGTGTGTGATCAAAAGCTATATCAACCACAAGTAGAATTAGTGGCAGAGCAAAACAAGTGGATCTAGGGAATCCCCACTCTCAATATCCATGGGAAGATTTAAAATTCCTTTTCCACTGACACTTACCTACCAAACTCTGTTAGATTAATTGGACATAATATTTAAGAAGAATATAATGAAAAAGAAAAGCACTGTTTACTTATTGTGCTATATATTTTATTTATGTGTGATATATATTCAAAAGAAAGTGTCTAACTTAGACAAATCCAGTACAGACACACCTTATACAAGCAGCCGTAAGGAAAATGAAGCAGACTCGTGGTACCTGAGGAAGAATGCCCCTTCAGCTGCCTTCCCTGTATGTATACATCCTCTAATTCTTTATAGAGTTTCTCTGAGTAGCTTTGGTTGTTCTGAACCTCACTTTGTAGGCCAGGCTGGCCTTGAACTCACAGAGATCTTTCTGCCTCTGCGTTTGAGTGCTGGAATCAAAGGCTTCTGTTACCACCCACCACCAACTAGCAATATCTTCTGATTCCAAGAGAACATTTGTGATTCAAACACAGTTTCCCAGCTGCTGATTATAGACCTTTTCCTAGCCTGGTCATTGCATTCTCAATACTGGGCATAAGGATACAATGTTAGATAAAGCAATGACTAGTCCAATTTCAGCAGGAAATATAACCACAAAGAGTAGTAGTCTTACATTAGAGGAATCAGGAATACTGATCTCTATAGGCTTAAAAATGAGTTAGCTTCATTATAGAGATAAAGAAAAATAGGCACTAAAATATGTAGCAAAGGAAAAAAATTGTTTCTTTGTTTGTGTTTTGTTTAGAGACAGAGTCTTGTATGTCTCAGGGTTCCTTATACTCACTAGGTATCCTGGGATAACCTTGACCTAAGTACCCAACCCTCCTGCCTGGATCTTCAGTCCTAGGTAAAAATAATAATAATAATAATTAAAAGTATTTTTATATGAAGAGTATTATTTTACACAACAAATGGGAATTCGAAAATTATGACAACTTAAAAATATCTCTAGATTTCTTTATTTACATGGGAGTCAATGTTCACAGTAGTTCATTTTCTGATTCGCTAGAATTCATGTGAAATAGACGTCTAATCCAATTTTTCTAGAGAAGAGAAATGATGCTCAATGAGACTAAGGACTTTCCCCAAAACCCTGGCAAAAGAAGTGTAATGTGTACCTAATTTCAAGAAATAGCAACACAGGAAGACAAATTCTAGTGTATCTAAGCAATAAAAAGGAAGTATGCGTGTCAGGGGTGGGAGTTGGGGTAACTGAACAGTTAAGAACTTGACTGTTTCAGAGGACAGGACTAAAAGTCCTGTTTACACCAATAATATGTAGCTGCTCACAAGAGCTTTTAATCCCATCTCTAGGTGGTCCAAAACCTCTGTTCTCCAAGGATACTTATACTTAGAAGGACCCTTCTACAGACATGTGCATATACATACTTAAAATTTTTTAAAATGGAACAATCTATTCATGAACATTAAAATGAAGAATCAAAAACTCCTTCTGTCAAATGAATGATACCAGTCCAAAGGAAAAACGGAAGAACTGGAAACATACTAGATGGTTCTGTCTCACACATCTGGAATTCCAGCAGTCAGAAAGCAGAAGCAGGAGGGTGGTGAGTTCTGGGTCAGCCTGGACTATATAACAAGAACTTGTCTCAGAAAGAAAAGAACATCAGCTCTGCTATCTTATTTGTACAGTGTTCTAAAGAAGTAAAAGTAAAAACCAATAACTGAAAGAAACCCAAATTGCAATTGCTTAAGGAGGAAGAAAACAATGGGGTAAGAATTGCTTAAACCGAATAGGAGGAAATGTGGGAGAGAAACAAATATTCAACACATTGATTAAATGCAGTGAAGGTTCCATGCTCATGTCATAAAATGCATACCTTGTGCACTCTAAATTACTATACTTGATCATACTTCGGGTATAATATGCAAAGTTGTTTATAGGAAAGTTGTTCAAAGAATTCCTTAGCCATGTTTGTTTTATTGATTTTTTGTGAGTTTCACATCATGTTCTTCAGTCTGGCTCATCTCCCATCACCTCATATCTGCCCTTAGTTAGTGCAACCTCCCTCCCCCCAAATAAAACACACACACACACACACACACACACACACAAACACACACACACACTTACGCACACACACACACACAAACAAAAACAAAGAATAGCAAACATCTCATTGTGGAAGCTATAGTAGGTCATTGTATGCCATGTTTTTGTTTGTTTGCTTTTTTGTTTGTTTGTTCATTTGCTTTTTTCTTTTTAATTAGCATATATGAATGTGTTAGAAAACTTACTTGATTGAGTATAAAAGAGCTCTTTCAATGGGTATAAAGTAAAAATTAAGGTAATAATTACATTTCACCTTCTTCTAGAAAGGTCTTTCATTTTTAAATGAGTGCATTCAAGGTTTGACAGTCTACATTATTCAACAGATTCAAAGTCTAAGTGTGGGAAATTTATGGTATTACTGGAGAAGTCATTCAAGACGAAGTGTCTATCTTTTAACTGACAGGATCCAGCCACTGTATTTTCAGAGCCCCAGCATGTGCATTTGTAGGACATGTTGCTTTTCTACATCTGTACAACCTTTGGTTCAAAATAAAACTTTGCATTCTTATCCTCATTTTTAAATCAATCCTCAAATTGCTCAGCAATGTACTACTGCCAAAAGGCAATCTGGGTTCTCTGATTACTTACTTGGAGACAAGCTGCCTCTTTCAGTGTTTTCCCTCAGCTGTATGACTCTTCGTGCCACTGTCTTAAGGTTTGCTCTTTCTCTTTCCCCTAAGCCTTGCTTCCACTTCCCTCTGGCCTCACCTTGTTAATACTTCACTACACCATGAATCCTGTCTTTCCTCACCTTCCTTGTACTATAGTCCTCCCTGTCTATAGAGATTATGTGCCATTTATTCAGATGGGTTCCTGAAACTAGACACTCAGTGGTGAACACCATGCTTATGATGTTGTCCTCTGTGCATACATACTTCTGATATAGGTATTTTGTAAGTGAGGCACACTAAGAGATTACGGTTGTAACATTGTAACAGGAGATCTAAAAAATATGCTATTCCTATGTTTCTTCTAGTGACAAGGCTCAGAAGACATATGCCATGCAGTGTTTGAATGAGGTAGGACTGTAAATAGGATTAAGTACCTCATAAGGATTGCACAAAAACAAGTAAAATCAAGTATAAGAGACTGAACACTGGATCTAATTGCTGGGAGGGTTACTAGGCCATTAGAGTTTGGGTATCATACGCCACTTAGCTGCCACACACAGGAACTATTCATGCTCTTCAGAGTCAGATCTGACAACATTCGATTTCACCATGTTCCTAGAGCAGCATATAAGTAATCAAACTTAAGATTGTTTTATAATTTAGGGAAATTCTGGCTTAATACTTTTGGGACAAGATGGACTACAGTCAACTGAAACCATGGGAAGCTTGGGAGGTTCGATTAGATTTTATTTTGCTATGTTACCCACTTTGTACCATTGTGCAGCTTAAGTCTCATCAAAGTGAGTCAAACTAGAGTCATTTGAAAAGAGCAAACCTCTACTGGAAGTTTCTCCTTAAGATCCATCCATAGGAAAGACTGTGGAGGAATTTCTTCACTAACAATTGAGAGAGGACTCAGTACAAGGTGGGCAACACCACCCCTAGGCACATGATCCTGGTTGTATAAGAAATCCCACTGAGCAAGCAGTGGAGAGCAAACAAGGAAGCCATGTTTTATACTTGGTCTTTGCTTCTTTTCTTGCCTCCCTGCTATAGTCCTTTAGCAGTCCTCCTTGGGTAATAGACTATATATAAACTACAAGTCATATCATTATTTTCTTCCTCAAGTTGTGGTATTTTATCACAGGAACAAAGAAAAATAATAGAAAAAAATCCTTTTTAATTGTTTTTTTTATTTCCAGCTATTTGTAAGTTTCTAATTTTATATCACAATATAGTGTTCTAAAAAGGGTTTTTTGTTTTTTGTTTTAAATGTCACAATGTCTGATTTTTAAAGACAGGAGTGATGGCTCAGTTGGTTAAGAGACAGACATACAAGCCCCAAATCCTCATCCTGTCGTGTGCAAACCCAAAAGCTGGGCATAGTTGGAGAGATGGGAGGAAAATACAAGGAGATCCTGAGAGTTTATTGAAAGCCAAACTAGCTGAATCAGTGAGCTCCAGGATCAGCTTCTGTCTCAAACAGTGAAGTGAGGAGTGACAGAGAAAATCATTTCATATCAAGCTCCCTCTCTCGCTCCCTGTCTCTTTCATGTACACGTGCACATCGATGAGCACCTCCATGTATACCTCCACATATGCACAAAGCCATGCATATACATCACACACATAAAAAGGTTTCTCTGCTGAAAAACTTGATTCCTTCAAGGTTAACTAAGATTCTCCCAGAGGGTTGGCAGCAACTTAGATATTAGAAATTGTTCTTATATCAAATGCCCCACAGTTTTCCTTTTTATTTAATTTTATTAGATATTTTCTTTATTTTATTTGTATTTCAAATAATATCCTCTTTTCCAGTTTCCACACACACACACACACACACACACACACACAAAAACCCTATTCCCTCCCCCCTCTCCCTGCTTACCAACCCACCCTCTCCAACTTCATGGCTCTGGCATACCCCTACACTGGAGCATAGAGCCTTCACAGGACCAAGGTTGATGACTGACTAGGTATCTACCTACATACGCTACATATGCAGGTAGAGCCATGAGTCCCACTATGTGTACTCTTTAGTTCGTGTTTTAGTCCCTGGGAGCTCTGAGTATACTGGTTAGTTCATATTGTTGTTCCTCCTATGGGGCTACAAACCCCTTCATCTCTTTGGGTTCTTTCTCTATTGGGGATCCTGTGCTCAGTCCAATGGATGTCTGTGAGCCTCTACTTCGGTATTAGTCGGGTAATGGCAGAGCCTCTCAGGAGACAGCTATATCAGGCTCCTGTAAGCCAGTACTTGCTCATATCCACAATTGAGTCTGGCTTTGGTGATTGAATATGGGAAGGATTCCCAGGTGGGGCAGTCTCTGGACTGTCCTTCCTTCAGCCTCTGCTCCATAGTTTGTCTCTGCAACTCAGAACATATTAATCATTATGTTATCTAATATACTAAATGAGCCTGTACCCAGGTTGGGAGATCAGTGTTGTCAGACTGAGGAAGAGTTATCAGATGGAGAAAGCAATTCTGCAAGAAAAGATCAGAATTCTGAGCTAGGTTGGGCAACCTGGGTAAGTCAGGCAAGGGTTTAGAGTGCACACAGCCTTGCAAGCATTTAGAATTGTGTCAACTAGCTACCGATGCTTACATGAAGGAGAAGTAAAGAGAGAGGAAAGAGAAAAAACTGTAAGGAAGTCATGACTGATGTCATAAGGAGAGTGGTATTTGACTTCTGAGTGAGATTGTTTGTATTGCTTGCCCATCTTCTGGTTGAGGCATGAGTTGAGAGCACTTGACAAAACCATACCAAGCTGGTATTGTAAACCCTCCAGAAGAGGGTCTGAGAGAGAAGATTTCCCTTGGCATCAGATACACACATCTTCTACAGAGGAATTGAGAGGAGAGCAGAACCTTCCTGTTTGCAGAAGAAGGTGCACAAAAACCTGGAGAGAGGAGAAGGCAGAGTGATGCAACAGAATTGGAACAAAAGCTGTAGTGGTGGACAGTGTATGTGGAGAGGTAATAGACCCTCATTGACTGTGTCAGCAACCACTGATAATGTAGAACTGTCTCTAGATCATATTTTCCCAGGTGTAGTTTGATCCTACTTACAGACCTTCTTTTACCTTCCTACAATTTCTTGTGTTCCCTTACCTTCATGCTTACAGTTCTCTATCCTTTTACCACACACCCTACAGTTGTCTTTATAATTTGGCTGTTAAAGCCCCTACTTCGCCTCTCACTTAGATATTGAATCATCTACACAAGTGGTACTTCTTAAAGTTCCCTTTATCTATCATTCTTGACCTTCTCTGAACACCCATTTTTACAGAGAATTACTTAAAAATTTTATTCCAACTAAACCAATGAGCATTATGAAAGACTAGCCAGCTACCTCGATAATTCTCAAAGAAGCAGTTGCCTAAATCTCAGTCCAGAAACCCTCCTGGCATGTGAAGCTTTGCATCAAAGAGAAGAATGTTGATCAGGTCACACTACATGTTGTTTTAAGAACACTGCATGCAAATGTCATTGGGGTTGTACATTAGTGTTGCATCCTGGAGAATGTCTCCCAGGTTTACCAAACTGATGTCCCAGTCTTAATGAAATACATTTCTTGATACCAAACCATATCGCAAAACATGGTCAGTCTTAACTCACACCTGAGCATCCCTACTGACTTGGAGCCTAGTAACTGAGAGTAGTTAGACTTCTATAACCACTGTGTGCATTTGGGGGCATCTTCAAAAAGGACATTAGTCCAAAATTATTCTCAGGTAATTTTAAATGCTCTTCTGTTGTTCTACCCATGTCTTAACTTCATAAACCCTTGGTTGTATAGACTTTGCAATGCCAGTGCTACTTGTTTCTTATCTGTTTGACTTAGTAACCTTGCGTATGTTGCTAATACTAGTTGTAGCAACTCTGGTTATGTTAAATCTGCATTCCTGCTCAGATTCCTCATGGCTCAAATTAGACTATGTCATTCACTGAAATCATCATTTTCATTATGTATGAGAAAAAACATTGATGCTTTCTGCAGGAGGTACTCAATAATGATAAATGTGTAATAAAGATATGGAAGAACAAGGCAATTTTGCACGTGCCTGAGATAGCTACTAATTGTATAAATTTCTCCTCCAAATCCCAAATTCCCAACTTAGAAATTAAAGTGGGTATCAATCCCTTAAGCCTGACTTTACCAGTCCTCCAGACTTCCGGATTTTGTATGTACTAAGAGAAAGCATGAGTATCTTGTGGTATCACTCAAGTTCCACTTTGAATCCTGTTTTAAGAACAGGAAGCAGCGGGAGGAAACACTTCATAAGGACCACACAAATGCTGGCTTTGCTCCTCAGACTCAAATCTGTGGTGCTCTGAGCCCTACTTCACCTCTCACCCTGCAACAGTCCAACAAAGAGTGAATGTGATGTGTAAATCGCAAATTCCATAGCTGTCCTGCCAATTATTTTTTGCACTGTTAATTATATGGAAGCTCAGCAGCATGCCCTTTTGAGTTTGGAAATAGAGTTTTGACATCTCATTCACAACAGCAGCATTAAAAAGAAGAGTATATTAAGATATCTTTGAGCTAGGGAAAAGTGAAGGTGCCCCCATGATCATGCAGTCTCCACATTGTGGGACTCAGCAACTTGAACTATAGCACACTGTCTTTCTTCTCCAAGTTGTCATGGGAAGTTTAAAGTCACCCCAGGCAGCATAAGAGCCTGTGTCCCTAAACACACTTGGTGCCATTGTAGACTCCAAAGTGGGGAGAGAGTGAGTCTAAGAAACTAAGAGAACAA
Source organism: Mastomys coucha (assembly GCF_008632895.1). NCBI lineage: Eukaryota > Metazoa > Chordata > Mammalia > Rodentia > Muridae > Mastomys > Mastomys coucha. Next base: position 31,303,100 of record NW_022196897.1, on the reverse strand, counting down.
AGATTCCAAGGTAAATTTGTCAGAGAAGAGGAAATTAAAATGAACACCATGAAGTCACATTAGGTGTATCCTAATATCATTATATTAGGATATGTATCATTATATCATATCATATCATCATGCTATATTATATCATATATATCATTAGTTATATTATATGTATCATTATATCATATCATGCCATGTCATATCATATATATCACTAGGTCCATCATATATATCATCACATCATGTCATATATATCATTTAGTACATCATGTATATGCATAGGTATGTCATATAAATCATCCTAATCAATTAACATGTATTCCTGTGGGGTTTGGAAAACAAGAGAGAGAAGAAACACTTCTTGGGTGTATAAATTAAAAACAAGTATGGAAAGTAGTTAATGTTAGTGCATGTAGCTTACCAGTACATAATCAGGAAATTGTCTAAGATTTTTTTTAAAAATATGTGTAATTTTTCTTTAGCATTATTTGTGAAGACCAGAGCACTGTGAATATGTCACAGCAAGTCAGAGGCACAAAGAAGCAGGGCTTTTTATACTTTATGTGGCCAGAATTAAAGTACTCCTTGAGATTCATATAGATTTCCAAAAATGTACCAAACACCATATTTCCATTTCATTTCAGAATAACCCTTATGTTTCCTTCTTATTGCAAAAAATGAACATCTCCCTTGAGAACAAGATTGCTTTGGGCAGTTTATATATGTACATACACACATATATACAAATACAAACCTTTTCATATGACTCTGGCTACCACAGGGAGCTTTCTGAGGACAACTATTTCAGAACCAGATATCACAAGCACTCTCAGAAAATTCCTATTTTATGAGAGTCAGCCTAGATTTTCCTTGTGTAACAGATGAGCTATGTGGTCACTCCCACCCACAAAAGCAAGGTCCCTTCTGCCCCCAAATTTAGGAGGCCTCTGCGCACTCAGACCCTGTTCCTGTCTCTGCTTGTGGGGGACAGACTGACTCTCCAGGTCTGTTAAGGGTTCATGGCTACTACACAGACAAGCATTATTCTTGAGAGAAATTCATTTCAATCCCCTGGAAAGATCTTATGTTGATCTGTGGTAGAACAAAGTCCATTTGTTCCCCTGTGGAAATGACTTGTGGCTGTGGTAGCTCTAGTAATATGTGGCACAACCTTCGTGTCATGCTTTCCTGACAGGTCAGTAATTAACTTGCATTGCAATTGCTTGCTGTTTCTACCACAGCAGCCATTTACCAAAATAACATTTTAATTTCAGTTTCCTCCCAGATTACATTCCTTTTCTTTTTCTCCCAGTGGCTTCTACATCTCTATTAAGTCTCATTTCCCCAGACCACTTCCATAAGCTGAGAGAATGCAATAAAACCCAGTTTCAAAAATGTCAAATATAATGAGAAAGGAAGATCACAGTAAAGGAATTTGATCATAGCCAGCCTATTGGGTAACATTGCCTTTGACAGGGCAGGTGTTACATAGGGGAGATGTGATAATAAGACTTTACGTTTATTTAACCAATATCAGGGAATCGGGGTGGGGGGGGGTCGTCTACACTTACTAAAAATGGCTGACAGTTCAGCTGCTTAGGCAAATTGTAATATTACTATTATTATCCTTGCATGCATCCATCCTAAGTGGAGATAGTTCATTAAAAAAATCAAACAAAAGCAATATCAATAAACAAATAAGCAAATAACAAAAAACCAGGATAGCTGGGCAATGATGGTGCAAGTCTTTAATCCCAGAACTTGGGAGACAGAGACAGGCGGATCTCTGAGTTCGAGGCCAACCTGGTCTACAGAATGAGTTCCAGGACAGACAGGGCTGCATAGAGAAACTCTGTCTCAAAAAAAAACAAAAAAAAAAAAAAAAAAAAACAAAAAAAAAAAAAGAAAGAAAGAAAGAAAGAAAGAAAGGAAGAAAGAAAGACCCAAAATCTGTATGGTAGGCATTTCTGACATTCATTAACTGTAGGTTATTGGCACCCCCATATCTCACAGACACATTAGAAGCATTCTCATGGAAACAAAGCAGTCAGTTTTTAGTTCAATGTGTAGTGGATCTTAAGCCAGAGAAACAGGCTTGTTATGTCTCACAGGTTCTAAAGCAGTTAGCAGGAATCTTGCAGTAGAGTTAGGCATAGCATATTTGTCTATCATGGAGTCTGATAAGGTTGTATTAGAGAAGGAACTGGGCAAATTGTCAAGGTAAATGTGCTATTAAGCTGGTGTTGCTGATAAATACAATGTCACTGGACAAGCTGAGATCAGCACATTCAAAAGAAAGACACATCCACATTGTGGTATAGAGTGGGTGGCTAGGAGGAAAAGCTAAGTATTGAAAGTCTGGTAGGGATGACTTAGGTGAATTGTACAAGTGCTTTCAAGGAATCTGAACTCGTTTTATAGAACTTGGAGACACTTGGTTATTTGTTTAAGGTTACTTTGCTTTTTAAAAGACATGGTATGGGCCAGTGAGACAGCTCAGTTGACCAAAGCTCTTTCCTGCTCAAGCCTGTGTTCTAACCTTGACAAACTGATAACTGAGTCCAAATTATCTCTAACCACCAATATATGCCACAGCAATGCCTAAACACTACACACACACACTCACAAATACATACACATACATATACACATACACACACACCCCATTGAGAAACACAAATATGAACACATATTCCTTCACCTATTTATACATCTTATTATTGTGATAAGAGAATGACATGACATAAGAAAACAATCCTGGATTTTAGAAAGTACAGTTTGGACATCTAATGTTTAATGTTTCTAGGCATCAAATATATACAAGGCAAGGTAAGATGTGACAAGGAAGTCAAACTTCTAAGGCACAAAGGTCACATGTACAATTGCATTGAACTGAGAACACTGGAAATGAGATTTGTGGAACTTCTAGTTTTTCCTGATGCTTAGACTGCTGGGAAAGCATTGGAAAGACAGGACCAAGATGTGAGGGCTGTGGCAGTTACTTTACAGGCCTGGAAGATGTCCTATGGAGTGCCAGTCCTTTGATACAGCAGAGAACTACATAAGATGTAAGGGAGGCAATCTTTGGTCAGTTTTCTTGTGAACTTTGGCTTGAAAAGTTGAGACTTTCAGCTTAGGGAAATGATGATTATCATAAGGAATGATAAAAAGCATCTCTTAACGAGAACTATCAGCACAGTTGCCCTACAGCCACAGTACTAGAAAACGCTGGCAAAACAGAATCTAGATATTGCCAGAGCCAGGCATGTGTGCTGATCTTTGCTGGAAGCGTATCAAGTGCAGACATTGCATTGAAGCCCGTGTTTGTGTCTATTTCCTGGGATTTCTTGGTCTAAGGTAACTCGTACCCTGAAGGGCTTTGACACTATGGCAAAGTTCTCTATCAAGCTAGTTAAGTCTAGCTATTGATAGCAGTTATGGCAGACTTTATCTCTGTCTTTGCCTGGGCAGGGATCAAATATTCAGAAGTTGCATATTGCACAATTAGTGTTCATCAGTAATTAACAGTGATCAGTAATGTCAATACAGCTGGCATTTGTTTCATCTAGAAAATTTGTTATTGTGTCCATTATTCATTCTATAATGCTGATGTGTCCAATGTCTGGATTGATTGGATTGAATTGTGGTGCCAACAGGGTCTATCTAGGGGGTGGAAACATTGTGACATTCCGTCCTTGTGAGGGATGATGGCCTTATGGCTGTATCATTAAAGGTTTGCAGAGTTGTTTTTTAAATATATTTTAAACATGGCTCTCTCCCTTTTTTTTATGACCATGTAGCATGTTAAATAGCTGTAAAGGCATGCTTGCATCTGTGATCATGTCTATGTTTATGTCAAAAGTTCAATTACTTGTTACAAGCTGAACAGTTTTAAGCAATCCCAGCTAAGCACCACACTAGAACACTTGAGATTCACCCAGAGCTCTCTTAGAGTAACTAAGGTAACTATCTGCCAAAGGTAACTATGACTTTTTTCTTATTTTGCTTATTTTTTTCCATTGCTTTGTGTCTTGGTTCTACTGCTGGGTAGTATGATTCTTTACAGATCTTGATGCAATCCATTTCTATTATATACATTTTCCACTTGGGGGTAGCCTTTCATTCCTTTAATGCTATCATTCTATTAACAGGATCTTTATCTTTTAATTTTTTCTAATATATTCTTTCTTCCTTTAAATTTTATTTTTCTGTATGAGTATATAGCTGCAAACACTTATGGGTATCAAACATGTGCCTAGTGCCATGAATTTATCAGATCCCCTGGAAATAGAGTTACAGGTATGAGTAGGCATATGAGTGCTAGGAACCAGAAATCATGGCCTCTGTAAGACCAGTAAGCATCATTGCTGCTTAGCCATTCCTCCAAGTCCTCCTGATCACCACCTATTTCCTAAATATATTCTGTAATTCTAGGTCCCTCCAATATTTTACTTTAAATAATAGTTCTTTCAAAATTTTTTATTTTTAAAACTGTGATTTAACTTGGAGTAATTTTGGGATAACATGGGATAAAGTTCTTGCCCAATGGATAACTAACTCATACATGTATATGCTTACAGCTTTGACTTGAGTATCATCTCTGACTTAACAAAATGAAAAGGGATCATGAAGTTGGGCAGTGGTATTGTACACCTTTAATCCCAGCACTTGGGAGGCAGAGGCAGGCAGATTTCTGAGTTCGAGGCCAGCCAGGTCTACAGAGTAAGTTCTAGAACAGCTAGGGCTACACAGAGAAACCCTGTCCTGAAAAACAAACAAAAACAAAAACAAAGACAAAAACAAACAAAATAGAAAGTAAGAAAGAAAGTAAGAAAGAAAGAAGAAAGAAAGAAAGAAAGGAAGAAAGAAAGAAAGAAAGAAAGAAAGAAAGAAGGAAAGAAAGAAAAGGGACCATGAGTTAGCAAGCCATCTAAAGTGACAGCTTCTAAAGAGCTCTCCTAGCCACAGGTAGTGACAGATAGGTATAAACTGTCAGGTACCAACATTATACAAAAATGATTATACAAAAGTACCTGGTCATAGTCAGGACAAACAATGGCAACTGAAGAAACAAGCTGTGGTTAGCTAATGGGGATTTGAAACAGTGGTAATCTAGAAGTGGCAATGTAGAAGCTATCCACTAGGTTGTTCATTAGAGAATGGCAGACATCTCCATCCTGGACAGTGTTTCACATCAAGCTCTGTTACCCATGAGAAAGACTGGCAGTGTTAAAGTAGGGCCTCAGTGCTTGTAAGTGGATAAGGTAACAATTGACCGGGTTACCACTAGAGAAAGCTATGGTCAGAGACAACTCAAACACCTAGTGAAGAAGAAGTAGCCTGATGAATGCCTGGACTTGGAACTAAGGTGGAAATGAACTTGATATCCAAGACCAGTCGCTTTTGCAAGTGCAGAATCCAATTTCTCTGGAATTGAAGGTTAGTTAAGATTTATCCTAGAAGTTAGAATGGAAGACAATACAAGTACATTGAAAACGAGCACTTGATTATTACAGAGAAATGGGATAGAAAATTATAAAGCAATGGTCTTCAATAATCTGTGTCTATAGCATATTAAGAGTGCAATCTTAACTGGATCTTCCACAGTCATTCCAAGTCAATAAGACTGACAAGGGCTTTCAGAAACGATATTCACTCATCACCCATCAGGGACTGAGATGTTCCTGGATTTAAACTACTTTATAAAGGCTTATATAGTTTCTTTTATTTTGATTGATTGATTGTGTGTGTGTGTGTGTGTGTGTGTGTGTGTGTGTGTGTGTGTGTGTGTGTGTGTGTTGTTTGCATATGTTCAGGACAGTCAGAGCCCAGAAGAAGAGATGCAATCTCCTGGAGGTGGAATTACAGGAAGCTGTGAGCTATCCAACATGGATATTAGGCAGTAAGTTCTCTTGATTGCTGATCATCTCCAGCCTCTGTTATAAAGGTTGTATACATTATCTTTATATAAGTGCTATGCTAAAATTATTGCTATGTCATCACTAGCTTCACCGTGTTCCTGTTTTAGCTGTAGTTGTTTTATGGGAATGAAATTTCTCTTTAGAGCAGGCAGGTGTTAGAATAGTGTACTGGGTGGATAGAAGGCTATGCTAAGAGTCGGTAGATGTATGAAAACAATGTTTCAATATGAGAGTTAGCTACTGAAAACAAACTTCCAACACAAATAATGCTGAAAATTGGTCCTTTCACATAGGAGATAAACCCAGACTTCACATACCCCAGAATCCAAGTCTACCGTGCCACCTTCAGCTCAGTTCAGAGAATTGTTACTCGTGGTTGGTTTACTTCTATCAAGGACTTGGGAAGTGTGAATGTAGTAGCAAGTTAAATGCTTGCAAAAGAGCTCTCCTTGTTAAAGAGCAGAGGAAGGTTGAAAGTGTTCATCTTGCAAAAGTTCTTTCTAGAAGCCAAGAACAGTAAAATGAGGGGAAAGAGAAAAAAACACTGGCCAGTCCACAGTATTTAAATTGAATTTTTCAAATTGAGTTTTCATCCTTCATCTTTGAAAAGTCCCCCAATATTCCATATTCATTGCACATATTAGGATGTATCCAGTTTTATCTGGTTTGAGTAACTGAAGGTCCTCATGCTTTTGTCTTTAGCATCTTTACTCTCTTCCATTGGTTTGCCAGTTACCTTAATTTAGGAACATTTGGGGAAGGTGGCTCCTCCATCTAAACCAAGGTAGCTTTGCTTTTATTCCTAGAACCTCCCCTCAACTAGAAAATAGAGGTAATGAGGGCTAGTAATCTACCCCTAACAGAGGTCCATTTCACGGAACAGTATTGAAATCTTTGTTAGTTTATCCAAGTTTCTGTTTTAATTTGGAGAATGCATAACAGTTGAAGATATGAAAAGTACATATAAGTAACACTGTATGGACTGAGCAGAACCCACCCCCAAGGCTCTGTGTGTGATGTGTGTGTGTGTGTGTGTGTGTGTTCATCCATTAACAGTTTTAAGAAAATATTTGAAGGAGATCAGGGAAGAAATATTGGCAGGAGAAAAGGGAAAAGAAATGTGTTATAATTACAATCTCAAAAATAAAATAAAAAATATGTTGGTATGGGAATTTATTTAAAAAAATTCAGAAATACTTTCTTTCTGTGTGGCTTTACTTGCTTATCTCCTTTGTATGACCATTCTGAGGTGCAGATAATCTCATATGTTAATAGGCTATGCATCCACACCCTGGCTATATCGGGCACAATATGTACTGGAAAGTCTGTGTACTGCATGTATGAGTGCGATTTCCCTCTCCCTCTCCTTCTTCCTTTCTCACTTTCTCTCTCTCTCTCTCTCTCTCTCTCTCTCTCTCTCTCTCTCTCTCTCTCTCTTTCTCTCTCCCTCCCTCCCTCCCTCTCCCTCCCTCCGTCCCTCCCTCCTTTTTCCTCTCTCTCTCTCTCTCTCTCTCTCTCTCTGTGTGTGTGTACTAGTTTGCACACACACATTGCATCAGTGTTTATATATTGCTACTATAACTACCCTCACATTAGTCATGAAAGTCTTGCATCTCCTCGAACAATACATCTACACACATGTTGATATCAGGTGATACCTTATAATATAGAGTCTGTATCATATGATTTAAAATGTCAGTTGAAAAATATATACTCTATTACTCAAGTTAAACTTTTGAAGTCATGTTTTAATGATTTTAAAATGTTTTGGAGAGAGTTGTCAGCAGAAGAAAATTTATTCTTTCTAGTTAAGAAAATGAACCCAGTCATGAAATCTAGACAGACAAAACAAACTTACATGAAAAGCTATATATAAATGGAAGGTTTCTCAAACGATAATTCAATGTTTTAACCGATCTCTAAAGAATTTTAAGATGTCTCAAATGCACAAAAGTTAGTTAGTGACTCTTGTTCCTTCTGTGACACCTGCTCCTGCTTCCATGGAACAGCTACAAATTAACAAGAGGTGGAGAAGGCAGCCAGTCAGCCCACAGACATATGGTGTTGGACCTGAACAATGTTTTAAAATGTTTGGAATCAATTTCCAATTGAAAATAAGAGCTAATGTTTTCTTTTTAAAGGGCGAATTTTTTAAAAAATGGGCAGAAAAACAAAGCTTTATATATCTTCACTTGAAAAGATCATTGACAAAGTGATCCAGATTTCCTGACAGCAGTCAGCTGGATGAGGGCTCCTTTTCTACCCTTTAGAGAGGACACATGACCCTGTGATTCCCAATTTCTCTCTGAGCAACACTTGCTTGTATGGGCTGTCTGGTGTAGAGGTGTTTTTGATGAAGACATCTGACATCAGTATACATAGAAACACCCCTCGTCTGCTGTGCATTGAGCAGAGTTGAGGCTACACACGAAGTCTCCATACATTTTTATATTCTACCTTGTAAATTCAGGCAGGTAAGTTAGACATGGGGTGTGGTGTTTGCAGGATAGCCTCAGAAGGAGTTTTGTCAGACATCACTTCTCACAGTCTTCTCAGTGTGATTTGTGTCATACAGTACTAGTATGTGTGCTCTTTGATATTGCAAAGTGATTTCCCGCATTCTCTCTTCTCTTGATCTGGCCTCTTTTGCTGTTCCTATAATATTAGGACAGATGTTTGTATCATGATTTTTTCCTCTTCTTCATTTCAGGTGTGTCTAATCTGCCCAATTAACTGTGGGTTCCTTAGAGGCAGACAGTGTGGCCAGTGTTGCCATGTACAATGTTGCTTTACAGATGCTTGATGCCTGTCTCCAATTCTATGTCCCCAGTTCTACCAGCACCATGAGCATATTCAAGTTCAGGTTTGCCTTTGTGTTTTAAATGGTTTTGAATCCTGATCAGTGCAGAGTATCTTTGCATTATTGTGTTTTGCCTCTGCTCCCCACTTACAAGAGCCAAATGCACCCAAGTTTGTGTAACCGAGGGAAAGGAAACCAGAACACTTACTTCATCTTACTCTCCCCTCATCTATGACATTTCTTGTACTCTTTTGCACATCTGCCACACAGACTCATACCCAGGTTTCCTATGCCTCACTAGTACATACCCACCCCATTGCTAATCCCAGTTCCTGAAACCAGATGGCTGATCTAGAACCTATTGCCAAGCAGCCACAGGAACTTCTGGCTCTCCACGGACAGAAGCCCAGCTGCTACTAGTATTACCTCAGTTTTTGGGTTTCCTAATTAAACATAGGGATCTTATCAGTGCCCTGTATTGGTATATGCCATTTCCCAATAGGATTGTTACCTAATCTGGATAATGGAACACTGAGGTAGTTTACCTAGGGAAGAACTGAAACAAAACAACGCAAACCTGTCAAAAAAATTGATATAATGCAGCTCACAATTTCCTTTCTCAGTTGTGTATTCTAGGACACATTGCTGTGGCTTCATAAAACCTGCCTTGGGTCATGCATTTTTGTTTGTTTGTTTGTTTGCTTTTGTTTTTTGGTTTTTGGTTTTTGGGTTTTTTTTTGGTTTTTGGAGACAGAGTTTCTCTGTATATCCCTGGCTGTCCTGGAACTCACTCTGTAGACCAGGCTGGCCTCGAA
>NW_022196897.1:31291501-31293535 GCF_008632895.1 Mastomys coucha | reverse complement strand
AACTCAGAAATCCACCTGACTCTGCCTCCCAAGTGCTGGGATTAAAGGCGTGTGCCACCATGCCCGGCTCGGGCCATCTATTTTAACACCTGGACAAAAATTAGATATGAACTAAAAGCTGGTAAAGAGAATTCCATACTATTCTCTCTCCCATGTCTTAATTTTTCTATGCTCACTCTAATTTCAGTTTCAAGAATCAGTGACCGACTACTACTGTTATGAAAAATAAGAGTCCTTTAAAAATTAAATTATATTTCTAACAAAACCCTGTTTTGAGCTTTCAGAAGTAACAGTTCTCTATCAACCAAAAACAAACAAAATAGGAATTAACCCATCTTTCCTCTTCCCTGTACAATTGAACTGTCCTCCCACATACAGCTGTATAATGGAAATGAAACGAATAGCAAGGAATTGCTCAGGATGAGTTTCGCAAACTTGTAAGATTACTTAGAATTCAAGTAGGACAAAAACTATGCTACTCTTACCTTTAAATAAGAGTAAAGGGAAGGCAAAGAAAGCTACAGATTCAAGTAATAATCTGATGACTACTGCTGCTGTCACAGACACATCCAACCTGTAGACTTTTATTATATACAACACAATAGGCACATTTAAAACATATGTTGTTTTCCTTATGTTTTTGTTCTTTTGAGAAAGTTTCCTATTTTACAGAAGAGGAAAAAGGCTCAGAATGATTAAGTAACTCAAACATTATTGTTTGAGTTTATTATGCAAGTTTGAATGTGTGTATGTGTGTGTGTGTGTGTGTGTGTGTATGAGTATGTGTTTATATGTGTGTATTCATGTGCTTCTGTGTGTATGGGAGTGTGTGGGAGTATATGTATGTGTGTATATGGAAGAGTATGTGTTTCCATGTTTTGCCAAGCAGTCTCTTAAAACATTGCTATTCCTTTTTAGAAGGAAAATTCCCCATGATAAAATTGAGTGAACAAATGTAGTAAAGCTAACACCACAGACTAGTCCTTGTGGGAACCAGGAAGCAAAAGCATATGTGAGAAGGGGTCAAGCCAGGGCATGTTTATAATGGTGTGCTTCCTTGAAGCAGGCCAGACCGGTAAGGATTCTATCACATCCCACAGTGCCATTAGTTGAGGACAAAGATCCTAACAGATGACTTTGGGAGGTACATTCAAGATCTAAACTGTGGCAGAAAATCACAGATGTAGTTTGCAAATTTCTTGTAGCCCATTTGGATGATTATGAGTTTTATTCAGTCCTCTGTTTCAATACTGAATAATATAAATGTAACAATGAATACAAAAATATCAGTAGATTGCTTTTTGGTCATTATTCATACTAAATCTTTGAAATCCATGCCAGCTATATCTCAAGAATTCGGTAGTAAGTTGTGGCTGGTTGCTATCACACATGGCCTTGGGATTTGAAAATCTGAGACTAGAGACAGAGACCAGAAGATCAGAGGAAAATGAATAGAGAGGGACACCAGTGTAAGAGAACCTCCTATTTTAAAGCTGCACTGAGCTAGGCAGCACATGCAGAGGCAGAGAGCAACCGGCAGGTTTGCATAGACTGAGACACAGCCTATGTGTGCAGGATTCTTTTGGAGGCTTCTAGACCTTACAGAGTGGTATCATGGCATAGTTTGTAATCCCAGCACTTAGGAAAAAGAGAACTGTGGATGACTCGTTTAAGGTTAGCTTAACCTAGGCTACACCATCTAAAACAAAAACCTATTAACAAAATAAACAGAAAAGGATGAAAAGTCAGAATTGCTTAATTGAATTGCTCCACTGAATTGAGTTGGAAACCATCACATAAAGTGACATAAGGTTATGGGCTTCACATTACCCAGAACTACCCACACATCATGATCCAGTTATCAAGTAGATCCATATTTTAGAATACTTAACTGTTCAACCTTTGATACTTTTATCTTTAAGAAGGAACTAGCAACATGTATATATCTGGATACCAGATATTATTTAGGTCTATTTTAAAAAAACCTTGAAAAAATCCATAGCTGTGATGATGATCATTAAGAATAATCACACT
>NW_022196897.1:31281501-31286501 GCF_008632895.1 Mastomys coucha | reverse complement strand
CTCTTCACTATTTAAAGTTTCTATTGCCTGGAACACATATCTAATATTTTGTTTCACCAATAAGGCACAACACTATACAGGGTATAATTTTGAAGCTCAAATTAGTTATAAACTTTAATTAAATTGGGCTATAGTCTATTAAAATAGAAAATAATCTACTAAATAATATCTAATTGTATCTGGATGAGATAACTAGCCTTGACAAAATAGGAATCTCTTTGGGGATGGGCTTCTGGGGAAGTTTATATGGTGTCATCTTGAGTATATTCAACCTGATATGGGAAACTCCATCTTAATTATTGGGGGAACATTACTTGGGCAGAAGATACTGGGTTACATAAGATGGTGAATGTGTTCACATTTGCTTTCATTCCATTCATTTGCTCTCTGATTCTTTGTTGGGAGCACAGTGTTACTTGCTGTCTCAAGCTTCTGACATGGTGACTTCGCCTACATGATTGTCTATATCATTGAGCCCTGAGCTGAAATAAACCTTTTCTTTCTATGTTACTTTCCTCAGAGTATTTCATCATAGCAATAGTGATATAGACACTGAGAATGGTGGTACATGTGTGTATCCCCAGAACATGTGAGGGTGAGGTAAGAGAACAGGCATAAGTTAGAGGCCAACCTGGCCTACATAAGTGATTGGAGCCTGGCGTGGGCTATACAAAACTTTGAGGCCTGCCTTGGCTATGTGGTAAAACCATGTCTAAGAATCTTTTTATCAAAAAATTAAAAATAAAAATAAAAACCTACAATTGTATTGTGTTATCAACTAGGGCCATTTTTAAATAAAATGTTCCATCTGGTTTTTGGCACCTGGAAGTACTCACTGTCATCAGATGAGCTTCCAACTGTTTCAGGGAAGACAGAAACTAGGAAGCATGAATTCCCTCAACTTCCTCTCCTCATTTCATCTTATCTATATCCAATTCATCTACATTCAAACTCATTAAAGCCTGCCTCCTTCTGTTTAAGGTTATTTATCTACTTGAGCTAGTGATTACACCCATCTGTCTCTGGCTCCTTTGAGACCTGTTGGGTTTCTGGATGTATTGTTTTATTTGCATTCTTTCTCTCCTTCCTTTGAGCATTCACTGTGTAATCTTCCCCTCCCCTGTCTTTAGAAAGGTTTTTTACATGGATATTATGTTATCCCTGGTTTCTTACTTTCTTCAAGATCTCATGACAAGGCTGGAGTGTCAGTAGTTTTTTGGTTTGTTTATTTGTTCATTTGTGTGTTTGTTTTAGTAACACCATCCAGAACAAGCCCCCTCCTTCACAATGAAAACATATACGACTTTTTCAAACAAATGCAACCTCACTCAAAATAAAAAAGATAGCACACAAAATTTGATCAAGATACAATTTTGACAATTTATGAAACCTGAAAAGCAGGAGGATGCAGTCTGTATGCTGAGGTCCCCCTCTAACTGCAGGAGCTGAAGAAGCCAGAGGCATTCATTCTCTCTGCAGATTCCCTTGTCACTCTCATGAAGTATGTATAGGAGCTCCCAAAGTTACAAGCCACTATCAAAATCACTCTATTTATCTTACATATGTATTTCTAAGAATATATCCTATATGAGATAATTGCACAAAAGTTCATTTTCCACAGAAAATTGAAAATGATGACCACTGACTCTTATAAGAAAATCATGATTTAATATAATAAGTTCATTTTGAATATTATACTGTTGTAAAATAGTAGTAGATGATTTTTTATCTTGAAAAATAATCCCTATATCATTAATACATTTAAAAATCAATGTTAGAGAAGTGTGTGATGTTATGCCTCAAAGTGAACACACACCTATTAATATATATAAACATAAGCTTTTTACAGGAAGAACCCAAGGAGTATAAATCCATATGAAAATGGCTGATTAAGGTCAGGGTGAATGATGTAGACCAAAATAAAAATGTGAGCATGGTTTTCTTTGAAAATCTCCTTTGATGTGCTATCATCTCAATAAGTCACCTAAAGACTTCCCTGAAAAGGAAAGTATTTGTAAAGTGCAGTCTGGCCAAGACCCCACCCCCACCCCCCCACCCCCCATCCCCACCCCCCGGTGCCTGGGCAAGGCAGTTAGGACTGTGCCTTGTTACTAAGTTCAGCCTGTCTGCAAATCCCAAGGAGTACAGCACTCAAAAGCAAGGAAAATTGTAGAAGCAGACTAATGCTCACACAAGGAAACCCACTAGCTGCCAGTGTGGAGTCTTCAGCAGGGACACTGCTACTCGCAGCTGCTGTCAGCTCCAAGTTGCTGTGCTCAGCAGGTGCATGCCAGGCGGATGCTGGGTGCATTACCTGATGGTCCAGCCAATCCCTCTGCCCTCCCTTCCCATTACATCGCTTTTCACAGACCTGGACCCCTCATTCCCACTTTGTGATTCTCTGCCCTTGACTGTGTTTGCAAAGTTTGATACACTCATTTCCTGCTCTTTAGAAACCCTCCATAAGCCCTCCTCACGATTTCCCTGAATTATCTGACTGGAAAGATCAAACAGTGTATTTACTAGTCACAAAGTTTTTCTAGTTTTTGTGGCCTTGCAAACAGCAATAACATCAAAATTTTGAATGTGTTTCTGAGTTCCAATTAAACATGCTCTGTCCCATTTTGTGGTAATTAATATATGCTTAATTTGCAGTGTAATAAGATAACTTTTTTGAGCACTGGCTCTTCTTGCAGAGGACCTGGGTTCTATTCCTAGGATTCACATGACAAATCATAACTGTCTATAACTCTAGTGCCTTGGGATCTGACACCCTCCTTTGGCCTCTGCAGCATGGCTGTCACATGATGTGCAGACAGACACACAGGCAAAACTCTTATACATATAAATTGGAAGCAAACAAATCTTTCAAAATATAATAACTTTTGTCCTAGATTATAAATCTCACAATGTTCAAAGGATGTTTGCATAAATGGCTGTTGAAAATATGTTCAATTCTGTTTCCTGGAAACTCTTATTTTATTCAGACCTGCCTTTAATGTATTTCTGTCTAAGTACACCTTTGGAGAAGTTAGGAGCAATACTTTCAAATGCAACCATTGTGACACTGGAGTGAGGTCCTGTGGTTTTGAGAGGCAAAATAACCCCTCTGGGGAAGTGCTTTACTTCCTAATTCAGCACCATATTTCTGTTTGAGAAAGCCCATGAGCTACAGGTGTAGATTCACTGGGTGAGGTAGAACCTGAGTTTAAATTCCAGGGCTCTTGTATCTGATCCAAGTGAGTGAAGTCAGACACAAACTTCAGTTCTTACCTTGGTGATGGGAACAGTAGTCATTTGCCATCAAGTTTGCAGAAAGGATAAAACACTAGCCTGAAGCTCTGCTGTTGAGTCAATGAGATTTTCTGTAGACTATTTATAGAAGATATGAAGACCTAATCATGAGAATCCCAAGGGATATCCTGGATCCAGCTATTCTTGACCTTGTGTTCTATGGAGCTGCATGAGTCAAGTACTACCACGCCACCCCTGCTAGCTTTGCAGCATCAGCAACAAAACAGTTTTGTCTGCTATCAGGTAAGATTCATAAAAATCATAAGTTCATTTCCTACTTTTATCATATCACATGTATTTCATATTATAAAAATTTGATATCCAAACAGTTCATTTCAGAGACTTAAAAGACTTTAAAAAAACACACACACACATTAAAGTCCTTACTGCTCAAGCACAAAAATCAGGGTTTAGATCCCCAGCTTCCACATTAAAGACTCAGAGACTGTGGCCTAGGCTTGTAATCTCAGTACTGGAAAGACAGAGATGGGAGAATGCCTGGAGTTGTCTGGGCATCCAGTCTAGGTTAATAAGTGAGCTACACGGCCACTAAGATATATGATAAGAGGAATTAAGGAGGACATGTGACTTCTGGCCTATACACAAACACAAACATGAGTAAGTAAGCAGATACACACATATGTGCACCTTCACAAGCACACTTACATGTACACATATACCACACTCATTTACTCACAAAAAAATCTACATCTACATCATGCCAAGTATTTTGTGTATGAAAACACAAAAATCTTCTGAAGCTACATTTCAGAGGTTTCTCACTAGTGTGAAAAAAAATTGTATACTTATATAGGAATCATTTATAGAGATGAGTACACCTCTGAGATAGATCCCTGTTAGATGCTTTTATAAAGTCTGTCTTTAAATATCACAGATTGGTCTGGGGTAGCAAGACATGCTTTCCAGGACTCTTCACACCTGGTTATCATGCACAGTATCTTTAAACAAGATTGGAAATTTGCAACATTTAAGTGATCATTTGGATGCTGTTATCTGTGAGATCATATTAGAGCCATGCTAGGGGAGCAGAGAAGGCCTAACAAGGACATCAAGACCATGGGCTTTCCTTTACAATACAAGCTGCTTGCCTTAGAGTTCATATGTTCTATATCATGGGATAAGTAAACTGTGGGATTCTAAATGAGATACTGGCTGTGTGGGGCACACAATGACAGAGGGTCAAAAATTAGCCAAGGGAGGGTACACAGGAAAGACTTTTCTCCTTTCAGGATTTGGCTGGCCCCAAGTAAAAAACAGTGTTCTTTTACCAGCTCTGTTCTGCAGAGTTTGAAAATAAAATTCTCTGTCTTGTTTCCTTTCACTAAAATGTGCCTAGCTACTCAACATGCACAAAGGCAGAATGATCTGGAATAACTCATTTGCAATCAAGTCCCTTAAGATTTGGTATGAGGAGTCTAGAGTCTGTGCACCATTGTTTTGCAAAACAGGTCTGAAGTCATCAGTTTATGTGTCTTTGCTTGCCGCTTTGTCCACATCCCTCACAAACTGTCTTAATTTGCCCTCCATTTCATACATACTCCCTAAAACTTCTGACACTAAGAGTATCTGCAAAAATACTTATTACAAATGAGTATTCTATTTTCAATCACATTAAATATTTTAAACCTTAATGGTCTTATCCTTACTTCAAATGTTTGCCTGAACATTCTTTTTTTTTTTTTTTT
>NW_022196897.1:31254609-31281491 GCF_008632895.1 Mastomys coucha | reverse complement strand
TAATGTATGGGTTCTATCCCCTCTATTCATGAG
Source organism: Mastomys coucha (assembly GCF_008632895.1). Classification (NCBI taxonomy): domain Eukaryota; kingdom Metazoa; phylum Chordata; class Mammalia; order Rodentia; family Muridae; genus Mastomys; species Mastomys coucha. The sequence goes on along the minus strand of NW_022196897.1, from coordinate 31,281,458 downwards.
CTGTTCTTTTTATAATACAATGAAATCAGCAATAACATAGCAATAAAAATTATCTGAAGAATACAGCTCAGGATGCAAAGTCTCAGCAGCACAATATTGAAGACAGATTTAAATACTGCTTTCCATAGTGAGGAAATACAACAAATTGAAACTCTAATCAGAATATCAAAGCAAGTATATATTACCAAGATCTTCTGACATGCTAACAATAAAAACTATTGGATACCACGTCCCTAATCTCTATTTTTCCGTAATCATTTCAACAGTCAACAAGTAGCTAGCTTCGAGGTGGACAATTGTAGAGAGCTTAAATGCATCGTGCCATGAGTGTGTCAGCCTGCTGAATAATTTCCTTCAAAATTGACTATGCCAAAAATTATTTATAAATGTCTTTCAACAGTGCACAATAAAAGAAAAAGATTGTTGCCACTTATCAACCCTGTAACCATTTTTAATAACCCCCAATGTCTGCATTGTGGGGTATGCTTCCTTATCCATCAGTATGATAAAATAATGTTAGGGACAAGGGGATCATATCTTGTGCTTTTATTAAATTTTTACCAAACTTTCCAGTAAGATTATTTTAGCTATTTGTCTCAGATTAGCAACATTTTGATGATATCTGTACCTATGTCAGAACACACGGAGACATCGGCAAAATGTCAGTGGCTAAGAAAAGCTCTTGCAAGTTTACAGTGAAAAAGTCTTTTTCATTTCAAAGGTTTATTATTTCAGAACACTTCGAAATACAGTTACCTTAAACAACAAAAGGATGTCTCAAGCGAGCCCTCTTCCCAGAAACAACTGCCACCAGTGAAATCAGGTGAAACTTTTGTTTTCAACATAAATGTCTATTTATGAATTAGAAAATTGGCCTGATGTTGTCCAACTCCACACAGAAATGTTAGGGGAAATATCAGCCGTGACTGTGACGACGCTTATCATTTTAGGTGATACTATTTTCTAGCTTCTTAGTGGCTATTTTATCAAGCTATGTTTGAGAACCTTCTTATAGCTCTTTACATAATGCCTGAGAGTATTTTTCACTCTGAAATTTAAGAGGCCCTTTCCTATTGTTATTTACAGTGACCTTTTTCTCTCATTGTCTGAATTTCTGATAATTCGAGGTTTAAAGTAGCTATCGGTTAAAGGTCCATGGTCTCATGTATTTTACGAAATTACTTTTAAAAGCACTTTCAATCTAAAACTTTTCTATACCCAGCCTTTAACATTTTAGCCTAAAATCATAAATAAGGATACTAGCATAATATTTCCATAAAAGAACTATGAATTTGTCCGTTGCAGTTATGAAACAGAATACACTTTTCTTCACTGAAGGAAACGAGCTGATATTTGGCTCACAGGTAAGAGCAGTCTATTTGGTAGAAATGGTTATGCATTCAAACCAGCAACACTTTCAAGTAGCTAGCACACAGTACAAACGTAAGGTTACATACCTTTTCTCCATGATGACTTGCTATTAGAACTGCCATCAACTCCTTTTACTGACTCTTTCAACAAAACGGAAAGGAGTAAGGTCACGTGTCCTAAGGGGAGGCCTGTGCTAGCTGCTGCTTAATTTCAGTACTTAAGAAAAAAAAAAGGCGGGGGCAAAGGGTGAGCAGAGACTTAAAAAACAACCCACTTCCTGGGTACATGCAGTTAAACCACATTATTCCCCTTAGAGTGTGCCTTGCACAATCAGTCAATAACATCATTACTTATCGTTATAGCCAGTTTTCAAGTGTCATATATTTATATGGAGTACATCAAGTTTAATCTAAAGGAGAAAATATGATTAAAATTTTAGCCACTGGGTTGGGTTGGGTCAGGGGAGGAACTGGCTGTCAAGAAGAGTGGAAACTTCCTCTTTCTCTGTCTTCTAGTAAGGCCTTCAAAACAGTCTCTCCTGGATTAGCTTATGCATGCTCATGCTACCAAAAAGCACTGCATATCTATTGGGAAACCAAGACCTCAGTTCTAGCCCAGTGCTGCTGCTTGCCACACTTGTGGCTAAACATATAAGTACCTACTTGAGTTAAATGCAGATGCACCAGAACTTTAGAGCACTAAGCCCAGAGCCTGCAGGTCTCTCGGGATAGTTGCTCAGAGGACCTGCTATAGCAGGCACATGAATGAGGTTTTACCCTGGCACACTTCTCTCTGAGTTTCCCAAGCTGTTCTGAAATGTCATGAAGAACATTTGCACATACTATACAATCCTGTGGTCTAACATAAGGAAAAAGACAGAATAAAGGGTCCAAGGGCTGTCCTTTGGGCAAGTGCCTGTCCCTCTGATGGCAAGCTGCAGCTGATCACAGGATCAGCCTTCATATGGGCATCTACACTGAGCTATGGAGCTCAGAAAATTGGTCCCTTGGTTACCAGGCCTAGTATGGTTTTGAGATTTGCAAGATATCACAAAAGGAGATCAATCAGTGGGAGGATTTGTGGGTGGGTTGGTGTTCTTATCCCTCTACTGGGAGTCCTTTATAGCACTTCTGGCTTCATATCCCTACTGTTAGGAGTCTCAGCTAGAGTTACCTTTATAGACTGCCTGAAGCCTTCCCAATGCCAGGTCTCTGGCAATCCTAGAGTTCCCCACCAGGCCAATTTCTCTTCACTCTCCCAGCTCTCCCTGCCATTGATCTTCCTACCCACCATTTCCCATCCCCTCTCCTCTGCATTTCCCTCCTTCCACCCACCCCCAATGGCTATTTTACTTCCTCTTCTAAGTGAGATTCAAGCATCTTTCCTTGGGCCCTTTTTGTTATTTAGCTTCTTTGGGTCTGTTGGATTGTAGCATGGGTGTCCTGTACCTTAAAGGATAATGTCCAGCTATAAGTGAGTATATCCCATGTGTGTCCTTTTGGGTCTGGATTACCTTACTAAGGATGTTTTCTAGTCCCATCTATTTGTCTACAAATTTCACAATATTCTTACTTTTAATAGCTGAGTAGTATTCTGTTGGGTAAATGAACCACATTTCTTAATCCATTCTTCAATTGAGGTACATCTGGATTGTTTCCAGTTTCTGGCTATTATGAATAAAGCTGCTAGGAACATAGTGGAGCAAATGTCTTTATGGTATGATGGATCATCCTTTGAGTATATGCCCAGGAGTGGTATAGTTGGGTCTTTAGGTAGAACTATTCCAAATTTTCTGAGAAACCATCAACTTGTACATCCAGAGTGGTTGTACAAGTTTGCAATCCCAGCAGTAATGGAGGAGTGTTCTCCTTTTTCCACATCCTAGACAGTATGTGCTATCTCTTGAGTTTTTGACCTTAGCTATTCTAAGGTGAAATCTCAGTGTTATTTTGATTTGCATTTTTCTGATGACTAAGGATGTTGAACATTTCTTTAGGTGCTTCTTGGCCATTAGAGATTCCTCTGTTAAGAATTCTCTGCTTAGCTCTGTACCCCATTTTTAATAGGGTTATTTGGTTTGTTGATATCCAACTTCCTGATTTCATTATATATTTTGAATATTAGTCCTCCATTGTATATAGGGTTGGTGAAGATCTTTTCCCAATGCTTAGGCTGCTGTTTTGTCGTATTGACAGTGTCCTTCAACTTACAGAAGCTTTTCAGTTTCATGAGGTCCCACTTATTGTTGATCTTAATGCCACTTCTGCTCAGAAAGTTGTCTTCTATACCAATGAGTTCAAGGCTATTCCCCACTTTCTCCTCTATTAGTAGTAGACTTTACATGGAGCATAGAACTCTTGTGGAAGAGTTGGAGGAAAAATTGAGGAACTTGGAGGGGATTAGGACTCCTTTAGAAGACCAACAGGGTCAAGTAACCTGGACATTTGGGGGCTCCCAGAGACTGAACCACCAACTAAAGCACATACTGGATTAGACTTAGGCCCCCTGTACATATGAGCAGATATATAGCTTGGCGTTCATGTGGATCCCCCAACTACTTACTAGAGCAGGGGCTGTCCCTGAATCTATTGCCTACCTGTGGATCCTGTTCTGGGCTGCCTTGTCTGGATTCAGCAGGAGAGGATGTGTCTAGTCCTGCAATGACTTGAGATAAGTGGTGCGTTGGTACCCAGGGGAACCCTCTATTTTCTCAGAAGAGAATGAGAAGATGGGTGTAGGGAGAGGCTGTGTGAGGGGGTAGACTGGAAGGAGAGGGGACTGTGATTGGTTTGGAAAGCGAATAAAAAATACATTGATGAGAAAAAAGAAACAGAATAAATTTCCTTCCAAATGTGTGGAAAAAATAAATCACAGTATCTTCTTATCAGATTAATTGGATGAGAGCTCTGTGGAACCTCCTTACGTATATATAGGTCCTCAGGTACTTTGCTGAGTGTTCACTCTTAGTGTGTGAGACAAAGTATGAAGTATGATGATAGACTGGAGGAAGGCTGAATCCAGGCATCAACTTTGCTCCTGCTGCTTAGCTTTGGCCAAGCCATATAGTTTCCCAAAATCTCAGTTATCCACATAATGGAGCATGGAGATATGAAAATTCTACTTTAAGGAACATAATAAGTAGATTTAACTAATCTGCACATCTTTAAAAACTTTAAGTTTCTTAGTTACTGGTTGATTGCTATGAAGTGACATCATGACCAAGGCAACTCTTACAAGAGAAAGAATTTAATTGAGGGCTTGGGCTTGGCTAAAGTTTCAGACAGGCATGGTACGGGAGCAGTAGCTAAGAGGTTTATATCCTCAATCACAATGACCAGCAGCAGCAAGCAGCAAAGACAGACAGAGAGAGAGAGAGAGAGAGAGAGAGAGAGAGAGAGAGAGAGAGAGAGAGAGAGAGAGGAGAGAGAGAAGAGAAGAGAAGAAGAGATTGGGCATTTGAACTTTGCCCATACTGAGCAATACTCCCCATCCAACAAGGCCATACCTCCTAATCTTTCTCAAACAGTTCTAACAACTATTCAAAACATCTGAGCCTATGGAGTCATAAAGCACACCAAAAATTCAAGACAGCTGGTTTTAAGCCTTGGTAAATTCTGGTTGGACTTAAAAATCAAAGAAGAGCAGTGTAAATTGGGTGTCTCTTTAAGAACAAGTATCAATACAATGTAGCCACAGGAGCATTTCCACAAGGCTTTGTCTTGGTTTGTTCTATGAGGAGCAATGTGTACTCATCATAAGTAAGGTCCTGTGGTGTCACTCATCGGTAGGCAGGTTCATTCATTCGCAGAGGGAACACTTAATGAGTTTTGCAGTGAGCCACATATTAGGCCACACGCTTTATGTCCCTTGTGCCCTCTTCAGTCTTCACAACTGCTTCATGAGTCAGACACTATTATGATACTGTTTTTACACCCAAGTAAAATGAGATCAATTTATGAGCCAAATCAGTATAGAGGAGGCAGAAGTCAAACTCTGAGGCTGTCCTTGGGGCCCTTGTTCTAACTGAACAGCCCATCTTGGCCCCACTCACTCCACAGCATAGCTCTGTGAGTGAGTGAGAATGAATTCTGAAGTCCCACTTCTGGTATTGTGTTTGCACTCTCTACTGACAGGGATGGTAGGCTTTGAAGTTAGGAGTCATTTCCAGGAGGCATATTGAAGTCAGTCTCTCAGAATGTTCTCTAAAAATGTAAATAAATGTCAAATAAAATGAAGTTAAGTATAAGCAGTTATCTGTGTTGATATCTTCTAAGCAGTGGCTGGGCATCCAGCTGCCCAGGTCAGTCTACAGACAGACTCAATACCATCCTAATGGTAATTGTCATGGGAACTTTTTTTCTTTTTGGTAGTTTTGAGACAGGGTTTCTTTGTGTAGCCCTGGATGTCCTGGCACTCACTCTGTAGACCAGGCTGGACTCAAACTCAGAAATCTGCCTGCCTCTGCCTCCCAAGTGCTATGATTAAAGGCGTGTGCCACTACCGCCCGGCTGTAATGGGAACTTTTAAAGGAAGATACTAGCAACTATCAGAATTTCCATAAAAATACACATATCTAAAGTATTTGAGTTCATTTTGGAATAAAGCAAAAGTCAGCTGACTTGCTTTGCTATATATTAACATGCTACAAAATCATAGCATTAAAAATAAATACTAAAACTGCACATAGTGCTTTAGACCACATTCTCAGCACTTAGGAGTTAGAGACACAGAAAACTGGGAGTGAAAGTCTGGCCTCAGCTACATGATGAGCTTGAGGCCAGACTGAGTTGCATGAGACACTCTTTCAAAGAACAATCAATCAGTCAATATTTTAATACCTAAAACAATATTGTTGATATATTATAATATTGTATGTAATAATTAGTATAAATGAACTATTTGAAAAATAAGATATCACTAATCAGATATATAAGTTTAGATTTGAATGCATCTTACTCCACCTTAGACCACATTGCTATGATAGATTCACTCATACTTGAAGAAAAACCTGTACTTGAAGAAAATCCTTATTCTGATACAGTCAAGTAAATAAGCCTACTTTACTTTCTTAAAAGCTATCATTTCTGTTACAGGTATAACATAGACATAGATTATAGAAAAAGCCTAGTAGAAAATTATACATTAGAAAACCCTGTAGGCATGCTAATTTGGATAAAAAGCAATAAAGTCAGATGAGATATTCATGAAAATAGATGATCTAATATCCAACCAGTGCATGAAAAGAAGTACAATGTCTACAGTACTCACAGCAAAACAAGTTACCACATTCCACTGAAAGGTCAAAGGTCTAAATGTGAATGTGTAGGAGATGAAGTGTACCCATATTGCTGGTGAGGTTATAAGCAAGACATTGTAATAAGTGACCCAAAAAAATCAAAAACAAAAACAAAAACACAATAAGATATGCTCCAGCAGTTTGCTTCAGTGTCCTAACTATCGTGTCCATAATGCTCTAGAAAACTTCTCTTACATCACAAGTTAACTGCTTCTGACCTTGGCACACTTGTGTCTCAGGTAATATTTACCTGTGCTTTGTCTGTGTTTGCAGGGTAGAAGGAGAAGTTTCTGGATCCTCTGAATGGATGTAGTGAGTTGAACACTCATGAACACAGAGGAGAGAAGAGGAGAGGAGTGGAACTCAGCTGAGAAGCATTGAGAGAGCACATGAGAGAGACAAAGTGCAGGAGCTTCAACTGGAGAATGGTGCTTACTGAGTATTCACCACCTGCATGGTGCTTACTGAGCATTCACCACCTACCTGCATGGTGCTTACTGAGCATTCACCACCTGCATGGTGCTTACTGAGCATTCACCACCTGCATGGTGCTTACTGAGTATTCACCAACTGCATGGTGCTTACTGAGCATTCAACACCTACCTGCATGGTGCTTACTGAGCATTCACCACCTGCACGCAGTACAGCCTTAAGATTTGCCTCTGGGCTTACTGGTGCTGTGGATGAAAAAGATTATGTCTTTCCAAATTTCTGCTGTTGAAAACATAACCCCTAGGAGTGAGGTTTGGGGTTGTCATTTGGGTAAGCACTTATACTAAAGGGAACTTCTGAGAATAGCTCACTTCTACCATGTGAGGTCATAACCAGAGGGCAGCATCTGTGGGGAATGTCCCTTGACAGATTCTGACTCTGGCCTTCCCAGTTTGTTTTCTTTAAGCTGCTGAGTTTGTGCCCAAACAGACAAGACAAATGGTACATTATATTCTAGCTTAAAAAGAAATAAATCACTGGGATATGTTTTAGATATTAAGCATTAATAAAGAGATAGCACGAAAGGTTTAATGGTAAGGAGTCACATTATTACCTGGACGAGAGATGTCAAAGTCCTTGGTGAAGCAAGGAAAGCAGCTTCCTTGGTGGTGGGACAGACTTGTTCCTGGCTGGGGGTGGGGGGATATCCTGCCTGACATTACTGAGAAACTGTCTGGAGTTCTATGAGACCAGTCAGGTGTCACACTGTCACAATCACCCACAGCAGAGATGCCTGGGGCATGGACCAAACTGGAACACGAAGAGAAGACAACAGTTAAATTTTGGAAGGAGCTGCATGTCTGTCTTGAGCAGCAAAGGGTACATTAGACGTAGGTGAGAGAAGTGACTTCAGAAGAGCAGCGTGGGCACACCGAAGAACTGAGGCTTCACTAATGCTACTGACCTCTGAGAAGCTGTTTGTCCTCACAGTGCCCTTTAACAAGAGTGCAGCTGGACGTGAAGGTGAGAGACTAGGGGAAAAAGCCGGGCTAATGGTATCTCTCTGGAAGTAAGCAACAATAAGAGCTTAATTGTGAGACTGGGTATGGAAGCTTAGAGTGGGCGCAGAAAAGAAAAAGGGTCAAGAAAGGTCCCAGTGCTCAATGTAAAGACTGCAAAAGGAAAAAAAAAACAGCGAAAGAGACAAATTTTACTTGAAGGAAGGGAAGAAGTGGGAGCTCAAATTTCCTTTAGATACAGAATGGTGAAGGTGGCTGTGGCCTTGATAAAAATGGGTCTTCTTGGATATGGGAGAAAGAAATTTCATTATACAGAGATGCTGGTGCGGGTCAGGGTGTAAGGGAACTGACTGGCAATTCTGATGGCCTATGTTGGACCTCTGAGATCCACATGGTGAAAGGAGAGAATCAAGTCTCAGAAGATATCCTCGGACCACTATGCATGCATCTTAGTGCAAGCAAACACACACATACACACACACACACACACACACACACACACACACACACACATACACACACACACACCTGCCCACATGTACTTTGGAAAAGAAAGACCTGGTTTAATAGATAAAAACAAGAGCTATGGCCATGTTTTAAGGAATGTTTGTGTGTCAGAAATGTTAGAAGTGAGATGGTGATATGGTGCCCAAGAAAAAAAAATGGAACCACAGGGACTCATTTTATATGTTTTTGCTTTTTTAGACTGGGAAAAAAAACACATTAATATGCAAGATGAGGGTTGACAGAAACAAGAAAATGATGATACTTGGGAGGGAAAACAGAGGGAATTGTGGCAAATGTCCTCAGACTGGGGAGAGGGGTGCCTGTTTGGAATTAGGTATTAGGGTAATTCTTGGCCTGGGCTGGGAGTATGAGAAGTCTCAGAAGCAGAGATCCAGCACGAGTTCCAGAGCAAGATGAAGAAACACAGAGATTCCTCCTGTCTAGAGCAATTAGAACTTCTCTTCTGATTGTTGCAGCATAAGAAAATGGTAAGGAGAACTAGTATTCTAGAAAATGAGGGAAAGACTTAGAGGTTTTTGAGAAGGGACAGGAGAGCAGCACAGCTGTGTGAGATTCTGCACTGTCGGGAGCATCCAGGCCAAGCTGTGTCCTGAAGCTTGGACACAGGGTCTGCAGAGATATTCATAGTGGCGTAGGGAGCTTCTCTGAGGCCCACAGCAGTACCTGGGAATTCTGTGTGGTTTTAAGTACTGGAGTTTGAGAAAAATATGTGCATATGTGATAAAATTTTGATTTCTCATATGAGTAGATAGCAAACATCAGAATGAGATATTGATAGAAAGAAAAATGTAACCATTCTCACAAATGAGGTTTAGACTCTTATGGGGGAAAGAAATCGGGTGCACCTGTCTCTCATTCTTTCAGCAAACACAAAGCACTTGTTTTTATTTAGACATATCACCGAGATCCAGGGATACAATTTCTTAGATGTCACTAATGTTGGTGAGGTAAGGGTATGAATCATTAACATATCCAAGAGTATAACAAGCAAAGCAAAGACAGCAGACATCATGTATACATGGCTCGTTGAAGAGAAATATGAATTGGGTATGGACTCCTTAAGGTGAAAGAGAAGTTTTGTTTTTCAAGGCTGAAGTCAAATCTTGGCTAATTTTAATGACTTGGCGAATAGAGGACTGTTGTTGCTATGACACAAAACAGGCAACTTGATGGAGCAGTGGCTCCGAGGAGAGGAAGCAGGGTTGGGGAGTCACGTTTAGATGTTGAGAATTATTGGTAATGAGAGGGAACAGGAACAGATGAAGGTGAGGAAGTGTGACATTTCTGATAAAACAACATGTGATGCCAGACCTGGAACTACTCAGGTATATAACCCCAGAGCTGAGATCCAGAGAAAGAAAAAGAGGAAAAGTAGAGGCAAAGTTAAGCTTGCTTAGGGATCTGAGTTGTACCTAAAATGTTTATGTGACTTAAAACAAAGAGCAAGCAGGCATCACACAGAGTTTGAGAAGTCAAGCCTAGAAGAGGGTTTTATGGGTATTGTAGAAGTTCCTAAACCGAGCAGTGGCATCCTAAAGATAAGAGCAAGCAACCCTGTCACGCTTCATCCTCTCACTGCTGTCAAAGCAAGGCGACTGCACCTTGATAGGTTGTATTCATCTTGCATGTTTGTGTTTATATCAGGAAAGGCTCTACTCAAGTAATTTATGTAAATGTTTACAAAGTAAAATTCTTCAGAGGCAGAGCTGGGCTCAGTGTAGCTTCTTGGACCTCAAGACTATGGGTCATGCACACCAGCCAGGTCTCAAAAACCATGGGTTTACCTTCTGGGCCCCGTGTGCCATTTTGAGAATTCTAAATATTCCACGGTTGGATGAGAGCAGAGGCAGTAAGAGGTGTATTTTTGAGAAGGCATTCTGTAGGTCAGTGGCAATGCAAGCTGTGGTGAGAACTTCCTGTTGCAGCAACACTGCCTCCTGAGAGGATGCCCTCTGCCTACACAGGCAAAGCTATTAAAGCACAAATTAATGCCAAGCACAGAGTCAAGCCACCTCTGCAATGAAGCTGCCTCTCAGAATGACAGGGTCCATGGAAATCACCAGATAACTGAGCCAAGTTGAAAGGAGTGACATAACTGGACCAGAGAGGTTCAAATCAGTGAGGGAAGGAGAAGGCTCCAAGGCTCTCTGAAGCTATGAGGTAGAAGCCATTGCTGCCTGGAATCCGGACCATAGAGTGTCTACAACTGCAACAAAAGAGGAACCTAAAATAGACAAAAACAGGAAAGCTTCTGATCTTGAGGCAGAGCAAAAGTTGAAGAGAAACTGAAAATGAGTTCATGCTGAGGCGCTAAAAATTACAATCGCTGGTCTCATATCTGAAACCCAAAGGTAGAATTCAACGTTAAACAGCTTTCAAGGCAGGGAAACCTCTCTGCCCTTTTCGAGAAGCAACTGAGAAGTTTCCACCGCTCATCAAACACTTCACTCAAAGTGCTCAGCCATCTACCTCAACCACAGCATTAGTAGGTGTTAGTCCAAAGTAAAAATGTACTCCAGAAACTGTCAGCCTTTCCCAAGGTCTGTAGTAAAAAATAAACAAACAAAACAAAAACAAAAACAAAAAAAAACAACAAAAACAAACAAATTCACACACCCCCAAAAAGAAAAAAAAAACAAAAACAAGCAAAAACCCCACAAGGAATAGATTCTTATAGTAGATATCAAACAAAACTTGGGTTTAGGTAGGCAACTAAAAGGACTGACTGTTGTTTTGGGGTCCTCTGACCAACAGTTCAGAGACAGGATCTTTCCCCTAGCGCTGGGATTGAGGGCTTTTCTCCTCACTGCTTACAAAATAGTAAGTTTCCAAGTGATTTCCTCCTACAGTCTTTGTTTTCGTTGCCACCCTCCTGTGCCCTCCCTGTCTCCCTACTTAAGTCTCCTGCCTCCAGTACACTGCTCTACCCCCACCCCCAGCCCTATCTACTTTCCTCTCATCTCGATTCCACTTTATTTCTGTCTGTTAAAAGAGAAAACTCTGTAGAGCATTTGCATTCTTCATTCTTCTGTTGATAGACACCTACCCTATATCTGCTCCCTAGCTATGGTGACTAGAGCTGCAGTGCGCATGGATCTGCAAAGAGCGCTCACTATATTATGGCGCCACATCCTTTGTGTATGTGTCCGACAGTGCTATAGCCAGGACAGATGGTAGCTATAGTTTTAGTTCTTTGAGAAACCTACAGACAGGTTTCTAAAGCAGATGTACTAATTTACACTCTCATCAAATGTAAAATTTTCCATTCTCCACATCCTCCTGGGAATTTAGTCATTTGAGTTCTTAATGTTGACAATCCAAGTCAGAGTGAGGTAGACCCTTAATTCCTTTGATCCACATTTCCCTGATGACTAAGAATGTTTAACTCTTTGTTAAATGTCATTTAGGCATTTGTATTTTTTCATTTCGACAGCTCTGTTTAGTTCCACAGACCATTTTTAATACACTTAAATCAATTCTCTGAGAATTTTGATCTGTATTTTGATCTGTATTCATACTGACTCCTCTGGCTAACTTCTCCTAGATCCTCACCTACCTCCCTACACTTCCACTTTTGACTCACTTTGTATCAATCAAATTCAAGTTTTGCTGTTCATAATAATTTCATGGGTCTGCAATCATCTACCATTACATGATCAATTTAACAGGGGCCACACCCACCAAGAGATTAACTGTGAGTACTTCAATTTTGTTGCTTCAGACAGAGTTTTGATGGACTCTGTAGGTTTTTCCTTCATCAGATTATATAATATGAAAAGAAACACTTAACTATTTTCTTATCTAAGTGCCCCTTCCTTCCTCCGTTCTTTCCTCCCTCTTCTCATTCATTCTTTCTTGCTTGCTTTCTTTCTTTCATTCTCTTGCCAATTACTCTAGCTAGGATTTTCAATAAAACAGAGAGCAGAAATGGCAGAGATGTAGGGGGAGATTCTCTAATTGTTTGATTGGGTAAAGAAAGATGGCAGAAGCTAATCACTGGGCAAAGATAGTCGGATTTTCATGGGGTACAGAGCTAAACAAAGAATTCTCAATTGAGGAACACTGAATGGCTGAGAAGCACCTAAAGAAATGTTCAGCATCCTTAGTCATCAGGGAAAGGCAAATCAAAACAACCCTGAGATTCCACCTCACACCAGACAGAATAGCTAGGATAAAAAACTCAGGTGACAGCTGATGCTGGTGAGGTTGTGGAGAAAGAGGAATACTACTTCATTGCTAGTGGGATTGCAAGCTGGTACAAGCACTCTGGAAATCAGTTTGGTGGTTCCTGAGGAAATTGGAGATAGCACTACCAGAGGACCCATCTTCTGGGCATATACCCAGAAGATGCTCCAACATGTAATAAGGACACATGTTCCACTATGTTCATAGCAGCCTTATTTATAATAACCAGAAACTGGAAACAACCCAGATGTCCCTCAACAGAGGAATAGACACAGAAAATGTGGCACATCTATATAATGTAATACTACTCAGCTATTAAAAACAATGAATTTATGAAATTCTTGGGGAAATGAATGGATCTGGAGAATATCATCCTGAGTGAGGTAATCTAATCACAAAAAAACACACATGGTATGTATTCTTTGATAAGTGGATATTAGCCCAGAAGATCAGAATACACAAAGTACAATCCACAAACCACAAGAAACTCAAGAAGGAAGACCAAAATGTGACTACTTCGTTCCTTCTCAAAAAAGGGGAACAAAATACCCATGGAAGGAGTTGTAGAGACAAACTATGGAGCAGAGAGTGAAGGAAGGACAATCCAGAGACTGCTCTTCCTGGGAATCCTTCCCATACTCAGTCATCAAATCCAGACACTATTGTGGATGCCAGCAAGTGGTGTATGACAGGAGCCTGATATAGCTGTCTCCTGAGAGGCTCTGACAGTACCCAACTAATACAGAAGTAGAGACTCACAACCATCCATTGGACTGAGTACAGGGTCCCCAATGAAGGAGCTAGAGAAAGGGCCCAAGGAGCTGAAGGGCTTGCAGCCCATTAGGACGAACAACAATATGAACTAACTAGTACCCTCAGAGCTTCCTGGGACTAAACCACCAACCAAAGAGTACACATGGTAGGACTAATGGCTCCAGCAGCATATGTATAGCAGAGAATGGCCAAGTCTTGTCATCAATGGGAGGAGAGGCCCTTGGCCCTGTGAAGGTTCTATGCCCCAATGTCAGGGAATGCCAGGGCCAGTAAGCAGGAGAGGGTGGGATGGTAAGCAGGGGGAGAGGGGAGGGAACAGGGGTTTGTTTTTGTTTTTGTTTTTATTTTATTTTAATTTTTTTCTTTTTGTGGAGGGGAACCTGGAAAAGGAGATATTGTATGACATGTAAATAAAGAAAACATCTAATTAAAAAATAAAAAAAGAGTCGGGTTTTCTAGATCCCAGGAGGAAGAAGAGAAGATGATATAGAAAAGAACCTTTTAAGCCAGGCTGTAGAGTGGAGAAGAGGGGTTCTATGTTGGCCTTGGGGAACCCAAAACTTTCTCCCATGCTATATGCAACCTTCTACCCAGCCAAATCATGCACATACTTACAAAAAGGGGCTGAATGCTCCCCTTATCAATCCATAATCAGGAAAAGTCCCTGTAGACTTGCCTGCTTACAGCCCAATCTTAGGAAAGTATTTTTTGCAACTAGAGTTCCCTCCTCTCAGATGATTCTAGTTTGTATGAAGTTGACATAAAACTAGATAGCACAAACACATAGAGACCAGATCTTCAACAAGATCGTAGAAGACAACTTCCTCAAACCAAGGAAAGACATACCAGTACAGATACAAAAAGCACAAAGAACACTAAGTAGGAGATCAGAAAAGAAAATCTTCTAGGTGCATCATACTTAAAACAGAAAAAAAAAGAGAAGGTATTGTGAAAGCGTCAAGAGCAAGAAGACAGTCATATATAAAGGAAAAACCATCAGAATTAGAGTTGATTTCTCAATGAAATCTTTGAAAACCATAGGATACTAGGGCAATACATTCCATGTCCTAAAATACCACAAGAGCAAGCATCGACTAATAACTCAGAGCAAAACTACCCAAACGTTTCACAGTTTGAAAAACCTTTAAAAAATGTAATCAAGTAACCAAACTTAAAGAAAACATAAGAAACAATATTTGAGGCTGAAGAAAGGAATGACAAAGAGATTATAGATAGAAATACAAAGACACAATCATTAAAACATGGTATCAGAACACAACACAGAAAAAATACACATAAAGACCAAACATAACACACACATTTCAATAATAACTTTAGATACCAATATTCTCAATTCTCCAATCACAGACAGACTAAACAAAAATCTATCTGTTGTCTACAAGAAACATAACTTAGTCAGGTTTAAATAAAGTCACCACCACAAGGTCAAAGAATAGGAAAAAGTGCACAAAACAAACAAACAAACAAAAAACAGGAAAGAAGCAAGCATTACTATCCTAATATATGACAGACTTCAAACTAAAACTAATCAGAGAAAATAAAAGGGCACTTCTAAACAAGGGATGAGATAATCAAGAACATAATTCTATTCAAAATATATATGCACCAAATTCCTGTTTTAAATTTCATTAAAAAAATTAATGACTGGATTTAAAGACTTATTTTAACATCAATTCATTAATTGTATATTATTTCAATATACAACTTTTTCCAATAAACAGGCCATCAGCATTATGAAAAGCAAACACAAAAACCAAAACCACCAAAAACCAAAGCAAAACAAAACACAAACAAACAAAAATCAAAAAAAGACAAACACCAGAATTAATTGAATGATCAATGGACACATACACCATGGAATGTTATTCAGCTGTAATGAAGAGACAGCCTGGAACTTTTCAGGTAAGTGAATGGAACTTGAGAAGATCATACTGAGTGAGTAACCCAGAGCCAGAAACACAAATATGACTAGCTCCAATCATTAGATGTGAGTACATATCCCAGAGAACCCACGGAAATAAGGAAAGCAGAGAGAGCCCATTGCCAGGGTAGGAGGTTAGGCGAGCAATAAAATTGGGAATATTAGGATACAAGTAATATAACAGAGAAAATGGGGGACATTTGGTGGGTGCCCTAATCAGGGAGGGCTGGGGAGACAGCTATAGAAGATATAGAAAGGTGAGTAAAATAGCAGTAAGGATTACCGAAAAAGTCATAAGAAATCATACTTTTAACTACCTTTAAAAAACCCCTACAGTACACTAAGTCTGTATATAAATGTACATATATAATTTAAATAAAATTCTCTCATCTGAAATGACAGAGCTCCCTTAAAGAGCAAGAGATCATCTAACGAAACCCAACATCAGGCTTGAAAAGCCCTCCTTGGAATTATTGATCCCCATTTTCCAAGAGCATTACAGATTATTGTTACAGCCTTTCGATGCCCGCCACCAGAGGTAGAAGGTAAGTCCCTGTTGCTGAAAATACCACACACTTCCTAAACTGGCTCCAGGATGCCCTGATCTAGAACTGACTGGTATGTCTCATTCCAGAAGGACTAACTTTCATTGTCTCGAAATGTGCCAGGAAAGTTTCTAAAGGAGATCTGATAATTTGATTATGAATGACCCACATAATGAGATATATTTGAATGCTTAGTCATCAAGGAGTGTCACTACTTAAAATGATTAGGAGCCTTGTTGGAGGAAATATATCATTGAGGGTGGCTTTGAGGTTTCAGAAGCCCAAGTCATGACCCCTGTCTCTCTGCCTTTCCTGGTGTTCGTAGATCCAGATGTAGAACTCTCAGCCTAGACGTTGCCATGCTCCTCACCTTGATGATAATAGACTGAACTTCTGAACCTGTAAGCCAACCTCAATTAAACATTTCCTTTATAAGGGTTGCCTTGGTCATGGTGTCTGTTCACAGCAGTAAAACCCTAACTAAGACTACCCTACAGGCAACTAGGCAGTGATGAGAGAAAGAAAAAAAAAAGTCTTCCCAAATTTCACCAATCATTTATGCAATGTGATATGATCAGTCCTGAAAGCCTATGAACAAGTAACATCATATAATCTGAGCAGGCTACACTTAAGTATTTAGGAATATGTATGTATATATGTGTGTATACTCTATTTATGCATTTAGAAATATAATGTATATATTTCTATCAGGAATTAAGAATTGAGGCTATGAAATTGAAAAAGATAAGGGTTGGGGATTATAGGAGGGTTTGGAAGGAAGAAAGGAAAACAAGAAATGCATTATAATCTCAAAAAATAAAACAAATATTTCCCCATTAATGTATTTATTTATTCTCTTTATATCTTGCACAGCACCCCTTACTTCTCAGTCCCTCTCTCACATAGCCTATTCCCTATTGCCAGTCTCCTCTGAGAAGGGACAGCGTCCTGCTGTGGGTACCAACTCACCCTGGGTAATCATTACAAGACTAGGCACATCCTCTAGCACTGAAGCCAGACAAGTAGTCCAGTTAGGGGAACTGGATCCACAGGTAGGCAAGTCAGGGGCAGCCTCTGCCTCCAATGCCACTCCTGCTCTACCTCCCCACCTGACTCCTGCTCCAATTCTTAGGCAAACCATACGAAGACCAAGCTACAATCTGCTACATATATGGGGTGGTTCAGTCTCAAGGAACCCTCAAGAGTCCAGGTTACTTTTTTGGTCTTTTTGTGGAGTCTATATCCCTTGCTGGTCTCTCAATCTTTGCCCCAATGTTTCTGCAGGACTCCCTTTGAGATCCATCTAATGCTTGACTCTTCATCTGTTTTGGTCAAGTGCTGGATGGAGCCTCTCAGATGACAGTTATGCTAGGTTCCTGTCTACAAGCATTACAGATTATCATTAATAGTGTCAGGGATTGGTGCTTGCCCAAGGGATGAGTCTCAAGTTGGGCCATTCCCTTGGTCTCTTCTCCATCTTTGCCCCTGCACTAATTATAGCTAGGAAAAATTAGGGTTGAAGGATTTGTGAGATGATTGGTGTCCTGATCTCTCCACTGGGAGTCCTCCCTGGCTACCAGGAGGTAATCACTTCAGGGCATATTACCCACAGCTAGGAGTCTCAGCTAGAGTCACCCTCATAAGCTCTCTGGAGCCTTCCTCATCCAAGGTCTCTGGCTCATCCTAGAGATGCCCCATCCAACCACTGCTGATTTCTGCCTTGTCTCTCCCCAGCTTTCCCTACATCTGATTCCCACCCTCCATTTTATTTCTTTCCTGATCTCTTCTCCTACCAAGTTATGCTCCTCCCACCCCCTGTCCATTTCCAATGACTATTTTATTTCTTTTTCTGAGTGAACACTACTCCACTCCTGGTGGTACTGCAAACTTGTCCACCACTCTAGAAATCAATTTAGCAGTTTCTCACAATATTGAGAATAGCTCTATCTCAAGACAGAAGCTATACAATTTCTGGGCATATAGCCAAAGGTTACTCTACCATACTACAGGGACACTTGCTCAACTTTGTTCATTAGTAGCTTTATTTGTAATAACCAGAAACTAGAAATGGCCCAAATATCCCTCAATTGAAGAATGGATAAAGAAAATGTAGTTCATTTACACAATGAAATACTACTCAGCTATTAAAACAAGGACATCATGAAATTGGCAGGCAAATGGATGGAACTAGAAAATATCCTGAGTGAGGTAACTAAAACCCAAAAGGACATGCATGGTGTGTACTCACTTGTAAGTTGATATTAGCCATAGGTACAGGATATCTATGCTACCTTCCACAGACCTAAAGATGCTGAATGACAAGGAGGGCCCAAGGGAGAATGCTTGAATATCACTCAGAAGGGGAAATAACAGAAATAATTTAAAAGAGAAACTTGTTTCTCTAAGAGAAATGAGAATGACTAGAACATGGGAAAACTATCAGTATCAACTCCAAACTGCTAGGCTTGTCTGAAGGAAACCGGCCTGCAGCTTCACTTCATTCCGTGGGTGATTCACGAACAGGGGAACTCGAGATTCTGTAAAATAAGCGGGTAGGGAGAACAAAGAGAGACGACACCAGGAAAGGGTTCTTATCGAGGTGTGTACTTTACTTAGAGAAACGGAATATATATATTCTTGAGGCAACAGAGTCAAGCCTTTTAGCAGATAGGTGAGAGCGGGGAAACGGGCATATCAAAGCTTGTCAAATGTCATAATGCCCTTTTTCTCTAAAATAATAATAATAAATAATAACAACAGCAATGAGGATGATGATGCAGATAAAGAAAACGGGTTAATAAAGTGTTACATTCATTTTCTGTGTATACTATATGCCTCCACATATATAGCATGTGTTGGTGATCATGTGAGTACATACGCACATGTATATGCATGAATTTCCAAGTCTAACGTCTACACTCTTCCACTGTGATGCTCCACTGTCTCTTTTGACACAGGGTCTCTCCTGCTTTGCCTCCCTGGTGGACCAGTGATCTGAGTAAGGCACTGTTGATCTCTACTTGCTCCGAGCAGGTTATGTGCATATGCCATCATGCTTGGCTTTTGTTCTGGTACCAGAGATCAGAACTTAGGTCTCCATACTTCTGGGACAGGCATACCGACTGCAACATCTTTCTTGCCCTTTAAATCACATTTAAAATATGCATGACAAAGATATCATGAAAAATTCTCTCCAAACTATGTCATTGCTAATCAATTGTGCAGCATCTACACATATGTAATCTAGCCAAGATGTAACTGTTTGAGTTAGCTCAAATGACACAGTTAAGCATATTTTTATGATTCTGTAGAAGAATGATTCTGACCCATCATATTTTGGACTTGGGGAAAGGCCCATGAAGATACAGAATGGTAGGTTGTCACATGCATCCTACGTGAAATGGTTTTTAACCTCTGCATTATAGTGCTAACCATCTGGTCTTCCAGTCTGTAAGCCTCAGTGGCTTTGCTCTGAGACATCTTTCAAGAATTTTCTGTGGAGAACAGCCTTGGAGGACATAGTGTCTTACTGGGCAGCAGAGGAGAGGTTTCTTCACCTCTCAGGAGGACAAGGTTTCTGCCGCCCACTGTATTAGAGGTTTGCGTGGCCGTTTTACCTTCATACACTATTAAAGGTTTGCAATTTCAAGTTTCTCAACTGCTCACAAACATTCACCATAAAAACAGTTTTCCCAGGTCTCTACTCCTGGTGTCTTCAGGGGAATAGCAAGCAAGGGAAGCAGAGGTGAACATTAAGATGTTTACTCTGGGGGCTTTGACCTCTGCTGACAGACTTCCTAACTTGTAAGACAGCAAAACCTGGGGCTCTGATCCTTCACATTTCAGTCTGAACCTGGCTCATTTATTCCCTTCATCACGCCAGTCACAGGTCAGTAATCTATCTTTCCTCCTTCATGTCTGCCTTGTGTCACTTTGTTCTGCTACTGTTTTATTTACTGATGACATCTGGGTGCCTAGATACCAGGCAACGCTGATGCTTATCAGCAAAGGGTGTATATTTGGGAAAGTACAAAAGGTTCAGAGAAGGTTCCATTTCTAAACAACATTTCTACTTGAGTTTGTCATTGACAAGCTGAATGAAATGCGCATGTTGGTGTGGCCCTGGGTTGAATGGCTTACTTCTCATTGGTAGGATAGGAAACTGGTCACAGTAGTTTGAATGAACTGGAGTTTCTCAGGGTTTGCTTTACTGTTTCCTTCTTTCCGGGGATTTTATTTTTCTTCCTCTCTCTCTTTTTCTTCTTTTTTGATGTGCAAGGCCAGCTAAGTCCTCCATGCATTTCTGGAAAACTAAAACTCCATATCTAAGCCTGTTGAACCTCTTGTCACACAAGCATTTGAAAGAATGATACTTAAGGGAAATAGAAAATGACACTTTCCCCCTCATCTTTTGAAGACGAAATGATCCACCCCCCTTCAATTCTACCAAGAGATTCCCAGCTCATTTTCCCTAGCACGAGCTTTAAAGTGTAAAAAAAGAAAAAAAAACTCATCAAACATCTTTCCCTCTGAGACAATGTCATCAGAGTTCAAAGGAGGCTACAGCCTGCAAACTGCTGTCTCGTTCCAGCGATAAGGGCTTGGCTTTCATTTTACGTTTGATTCCAAGAAAATCAAATCTGTTTTTATGTACACTATGACTATAACTAAATCAGGAAATTAGGAGAAATAATCTATTTTTTGCAGCCAGCTTGGGGGGGGGGGTGCCTTTTTTTTCATCTTGCCTTGCCTCTTCAGCTCGGTTGTATTTCACTCTCTGGCAGGCTTGAATATTCAAAATGAAAACATACTTTTGCCTCCATGTAATGAAGAAAACCACTGCAGCTCTGGGAAATAACACTGTCTCTTTTCTGTAGTGAACTCTTTTAAAACCTTCGCTGCCTAAGAAATGGAGAGCAATTCTTACTTGTTTGTACAATTCTCCTCAAATCTAGTCAAAACTCCTGCACCAAAATGAGCAGAATTTACACACACTGAAATTCCAGTGCCACTGACCTACTGAATTAGGATTCTGTGGACTCATTATTTTAAGAAGACAACCTTGGATCAGCAGTTTTCATCCCAGCATACATGACTCCACTAGCTATATGGAGCAGACTTTAGCCCAGTCAAAGGTACTCTCGGGGTTTTAAGCACTGAATTGCATACGTTGATGCTAGCTAACCCTTGTAGTCAAGTTCAGTAATGGTTAATCAGACATGGAAATTCCATGGATTCTTTTATTTCCTCCAAAGTAAAGGTATGTAGTGATTGTCAATAGCTTTTCATGGTAAAGTTCTGTTTGTCTGCTTTTTTTGTTTGTTTGTTTGTTTGTTTGATTTTTGCCATTGGACACGATCCCTGAGAATGATGGAAGAAAGACTTGGGATGCCAGAGGTTTTGATCCGTGGTCCCTCAGCTCTGATGGAGAATTCTTGTCCAATGATGAGGCAGAGAACCATCATCAGAGCACTGGAGGGCACAGCTACTCACATCCTGTGAGGTAAGGAAAGAGGGATTAAAGGCAACCTTTCTCTTTGCAATCACCAGGTTCATGGCCTTTACGCAGTAGCTGGGTGGCACTGCTGCACGTGGCCAAGATCCAGGAAGTCTCAGACACTCATGTCTGCATCTCGAAATTGAAGGCAAATATCTATTTTGAAGTAAACGAAAGCTAAAGTACTAACTTTAAACCTGGAAATAAAACCATTCACAAACCTGATGTGCTGACAGTAATTTCATATTGGTTCAAAGATTTTTCTAGATGCTTAACTTCAAATATCTTGTTTTCATATTTAAAAGCATTTATTTCACGGGCATCTTGATGAAATATTAGTGGGTACAGATACAAGGAAGAAACTTGACTCGTCCCCTCTCTAGCATGCCTCCCTCCCTTGATAAATTATATTAGCAACCCTCAGTTAGTGGCAAGCAGGACCACACAGGGAGAACAGCGTAGACAACAGGTGTTACTTCTGTTGTGATGTCCATTATCTCTGTCTTTATCCACTCTGTACAGAATCAGACATTTGCAACATCGTAACACATGAATTAAAAATACAAAAGATAAACTAACTCTAAAAACACTACACCTATCAGAATCTATCAGAATCACCACCTAGGTGTCCCAGGCTGGCCATGCCATTGCAGTTTATTTTATAAGAAGAGTGTCATCAGTAAACAGTTACAGATGACTGTATAAAAGTCAAGCTGCTCTTTCCTGTAGTATTTTCAGTTCTCCCTCCCCTCCTCCATATCGTAGATTAATTATCCTGACAGGATTATTTCACAGGGTTCCTACCAATTGCTTTCAGCAAATATTCCTTGAGTACCTGCTGCCGTACTTTATCTGATATTCTATCTTTATAATCGGTGGCTTTTATTTGCCCTCTGGAGGCCTACACACTCACAGGAGTTCCCTCAGCTGCTCCTCACCTCTCTATTCTGCATTTCTTCTGTCCAGTGTCCAGAGCCTGCACTGATTAATGACTCTCCCCACCAGCCCCCTTATTCACTATGTGAATCTTAGGCTGTCTCCTTCTCCTCCTCTTCCTCTTGCTCTTCCTCTTCTTCTTCCTCTTCCTCTTCCTCTTCCTTGTCTTCTTCACCTCATCTTCCCATGGTCTACATCACTTAATCTAGTTTTCTACATCTTTATTTCACCTTTTCAGTTTGCTTGTATAGTGTGTCCTTAGCCCCTTTCAGCCCATGTGAAGTGTACAGATCAGTCCCAGTTTGGAGTTGCTTAAATGGAATAATGATTTAAAGCTTAATTTTCAAAGAACAGAGAGCATGGAAGAATAGCAGCTCAGATTACTTCAATGACCCTTAGTGGGTGTAAGTGTGGACAGAATTGTAGACAAGTTCAAGAAAAGCATGTGAAGCTACTCCAGTTATTCTCTAATGAAGGTAGGATTCTTTTTTTTTATTAGATATTTTCTTTATTTACATTTCAAATGTTCTCCCTTTTCCTGGTTTTCCCCAAAATACCCCCTTTTCCCTCCCCTTTCCCCTGCTATCCAACCCCCCTTCTCCTGCTTCCTGGCCATGGCATTCCCCTACACTGGGGCATAGAACCTTCACAGGGCCAAGGACCTCTCCTCCCATTGATGACCAACTAGGCCTTCCTCTGCTACATATGCAGGTGGAGCTATGAGTCCCACCATGTGTACTCTTTTGTTGGTGGTTTAGTCCCTGAGAGCTCTGAGTGTACTAGTTAGTTCATATTGCTGTTCCTCCTATGGGGCTGCAAACCCTTCAGCTCCTTGGGTCCTTTCTCTAGCTCCTTCATTAGGGACCCTGTGCTCAGTCCAATGGATGGCTGTAAACATCCACTTCTGTATTTGTCAGGCACTGGCAGAGCCTTGCAGGAGACAGCTATATCAGGCTCCTGTCAGCCAGCATTTGCTGGCATCCACAATAGTGTCTGGGTTTGGTGATTGTATATGGGAAGGATTCCCAGGTGGGGTAGTCTCTGGATTGTCATTCCTTCAGTCTCTGCTCCACACTTTGTTTGTTACTCCTTCCATGGGTATTTTGTTCTCCCTTCTAAGAAGGAACAAAGTCTCTACACTTTGGTCTTCCTTCTTGAGTTTCTTGTGGTTTGTGGATTGCATCTTGGGTATTCCCAGCTTCTGGGCTAATATCCACTTATCAGTGAGTACATGCCATGTGTGTTCTTTTGTGATTGGGTTGAAGGTAGGATTTTATTTCTTCTTATACAAAAGAAAATCCAAAGTACCAGTGGCTTCGACATATGCATAAGATATTTTTTGTATGTAAAGAGAAATATAAACTTGGGCTGTGGCTAACATCAATGGAGTGAACTTTAGGACTCAGAATAGCAAAGATCTAGTTAGCTAGGAACCTTTGATCTTGTCCCTCATGGTCTCAAAATGATTTCTATGCCTCCTGCCTTTGTGTATGAGCTCCTCACCAAATACCAGGCACATAACCAAAAGAAATCTTTCAAATGTCCCACAATGACAATTTTGCTTTTGTCTTTGGAGTCCCAAAATGTGTCACTTAAAGATGGGCCCATCGACAGCTCAAACGAAAACACAGATCTTGTTATATAAGAAGGTGGCATAGTGATTATATCACTGGGAATGCCCAGAATAAAAGATTAGGTGAGATTTAACCTTCCAAATGCATTAATGAACTTACATTCCTCTTAAATAATGCAATTGTTTTACTTTACAGGTCAGAAAATATATGGATATTATACAAAACCTATTGTCAACCACAAGCAAGTAAAACCTGCATAATTAATGAGAATCTAACTCTGCTTGTCTAGTATATACAAATTTATTCATATAGACATGTAGATGTATTGATATATGTGCATGAAGTCACACACACACACACACACACACACACACACATTTTGAAAGTAAAGTGAAATCAAGTGCTCAATTCGAGGTGGGTGGGACTCAAGGCTGTTCTAGACTCTCATCGTTGACAATAGTGTGCCCCAATCTATGTTGACAGGCCTTCTAGTACATAAGTTGCAGGTACTTTCACGGTGCCTCCTAATAATTCAGGGGCTTAGGCCCAGAGTTACATTTGAGACAACAGAGCTGATATCCAGTGGTGAGAAAGACATGTGAAGTCATACCAAAATTACTCAGAAGAGGAAGCTGCAGGCAGGTGTCGCCACAGTGTGGGCCTCTTGTTACCCCAACTCCAAGCTCTGTCTACTCCATCTCTTAAACTTAACTGTATGGCTATATGGATTATTTGCAGCCTCCAAACCCTCCCTCTGTTTCATTGATTTCTTGAGTCCTAGCACAAAAATCCTTCAAAGATAAGAAAGATCGGATGCAAACTTTAATACATCAGGGAAATCGAGGAATGATGCCCATCGGGAGACTAAAGAAATATCCCAGCAGGGAAGTCTGCAAATCCACCAGAACAGCCAAGCTCCGTTCCGTTTTCTTTGTGATTTGGCGCCACCTTGTGGCCACTATAGGAGTCAGTGTAAATATTAACGGGGGCCTTTCTGGGGTTTTACCTAACTGAAATGTCCTAGGTAGAGGCAGCCTCAGTCATGTGGTTCTGTAGATGACTGGCACCTAGATCGGCCAAGTATGGTAATGTTTGAGTGCCAATAGCACAGGAGTTAGAAACGTAGATACTGCACTTAACGCAGCAGCTAAAATTACCAACAGTGTACGTGTGGGAATAGTCCCAGTAGCCAACCATGCTCCAAACTCAAGGATGGGACACAGACAAGACCGCTTTTCAAGTCACTCTTCTAGTATCATACAGTCCCCAAATTAAGGGGACTTTTAAGTTGAGTGATCACAGGTTGAGCAAGTGTCACCTTGTTGAAAAAAATAATAGCTTTCAAGCTTTTAGAGGAATTAGAGACCATGAACATACGTGTGTTGTCTGTCTGTTAATGTTTCCATGTACAATTTAATTAAATCATGTGTAAGATTAGTGCCATCTCTCAATGGATTTGAAATTGTCCCCAATTGTGGTTAATGATTGGTTCCCAGTGCTAGGACATTCAGAGATGTGGTTTTGGGGAAGGATTGGAAGCCTGCAGGTTAAGTCACCGACTCTCATCTTATGAGCTATTGGGAGAGGATTGTAACTTAGTATGTAGGATTTGATTGGAAACAGTAATTTGTTGGGGACATGGCCATTGTGGCTTTTGCCTCTGTGGGTGTTTTCAAGAATTGGGTGTTTGGGCATTTATTGTCCAGGGACCTGTGTGTCTGCTGGAGATCTCATTTAACTGACCCCTCCATCCATCTCGTCATGGGGCCATCCACAGCAGGCATGCTGCCAGGGTGTGTTCCATTCAAGAGAGAGAGATTTTTCGGGGTAAGTTTGGTGAAGTATTGGAGATCTTGAATTGTGTCATAGAAAACAAAATGGAAACTGAAGAACAAGGACAGAGCCAGAGTCCCCTGCACTCCAAGCTGCTTAAGAAACCAACATTTGAATGAGGTGACCCGGGTCTAGCTGAGACAATGTGCTATGTGAACAAACAGAATTGTGCTTGAGTTCATAGTTTGTTTGGCAACTTTTGTTTAGTAGTACGGTTTGAATGATTTTACTTTGCCTTTTGTCCAGGGTTCTGAAAATATTGCAGTGGATTTGGAAAATGGGGGAGGGGTGAATCATTAATTTTCCAAGTCTGTGATTGCCTCTTATACATCCAGGCATAGAAATCTCAAAACATTTTGATATATTTTTGCCAAGGTCTTCTTCAGCTGTATTCTGGTTCCATCAGTTTCTGTTTCTTTTTACAGAAAGAAGCTTAGAAAAGAGACACTGACAAATCAAATTTGAGTCCCAGAAAATGGAAACAAGAAGCCTGAATCAATTAACTTGGTAAATGGAGCAAATTCAATCCCAAAATGAAGATGTACCAAACAAATCTCTCCTTAACTTAGTCCAGAATCTCCTTAACATAGCTCAGCACAAGTCAAAGCGGAATCAATCATGAAAATGATGGAGATTGAGCACCCATGGATTAGAGAGACAGCCAACCTCCCCTCAAGCTCCAAGGTGCTTCATTCACAGTGAGGTGTGATGCTTTATAGAAATATTGACTAATGTTCTAGTACTGGGTCATAAGCTAATTTCACTAGCTTTCTTTTTCTTTCTTTTTTTTTTTGGCTGGGATTTGAACTCAGGACCTTCAGACACTAGCTTTCTTTATTGAGAAACTTGGTGAGAAAACCCCTGGCCTGACCTCTTCAGTGTGCTCTTTTTTTTTTTTTTTTTTTTTTTTTTTTTTT
>NW_022196897.1:31249246-31254565 GCF_008632895.1 Mastomys coucha | reverse complement strand
GCCTCGAACTCAGAAATCCACCTACCTCTGCCTCCCAAGTGCTAGGATTAAAGGCATGCGCCACCACCCAGTGTGCTCTTATAATTGGCTGGAGACTACCCTATCACTGGAGTGTTCTCCATAGACACTATGTCTACTGTAACTTGTTAGAAACCTGCCCTCATCCCTGTGCTGTTCTGTGGAACCTGTGTGCCTTCCTCATTTTCATTTATTCTAAAGTCTATCTCCTTTGCATCACACTCCCCTTTGTAGTGTGGCCCTGAACCCTTAATAACATTGGCAGAAGAAAGATGGTTTAATATTCAAGAAACGAAAGTGCTTTAGGCCTCAATCTGTCAGCAGCAAATATACTGGATCTTTTTATGAAGTTTCGAATGCCAGATCTGTTTTGTTTTTAGCACCTGCTTATTGTTTGAGTCATTAGCTGAAACTGGATGCAAAGACAAGAAGAGCTTGTACACCTTGGAGCATGTTATCATATTCTCAGCTTGATATAAATATCAGAGAAGAAAGAAATCTGATGTTCTCTACTGATGAAATAATGAGTTGTTACTAAGTGATACTGAGATCACATTTCTTCTTTTGCAGTGCTGGGGAGTCAAGCCAGAGCCTTGTGCTAGGCAAGCACTGTGTTGCTGAGCTATCACCCAGGCCAAATATTTCATCTTAAAACAAAATAATTATGCCATTTGTTTGTTGTGTGAACTCAATACTTACACTCTACTACTAGTCATTGGAAAAAGTGTGACCCAGTCTCTAGTTCAGTCTTAGGTCACAGTGTCATAGACTCCAAACAGTTCTGGAGATAATGTGTTTTAGCCACTAGAGTTTCTTTTCTTCCCTCCAGCAAATTATCACACCATAAGTTTCCATTTTCCCCAGTGTCGTTTCTGCTGTAATAATGGCTTGAGAATTTAAATCCTGTGATGTTATTGTGACTTCAAAGCCTTAAAACTGCAATTGAATGAGGCAGTTCATCTGTCATTATTCAAATATGAAGCAATTATGATGAAATAAAGATAAAATTCCATTGAGAAATACCCCAATCAATTTTCACTTATATTTAACCAGAAACATAAAACAATGCATAGAAGAGTAAGTTTAGGTAATAAAATTGAAGAATAAAAAGCACAAATTACAGATCTATAACTGGGGCATAGTGATGGCTTCAGGGCATGTAAATAAAAGATGTCACCAATATTGAGTGCAAGTTTGTTTTCTTCGTAAAGATAAAATAAACAAAACCCTCAGTACAGAACAGAGTCTGCTCGTACCTGGTCAAGCAGTGCTCAAACTTGTTACCCACTTGAAGTGGCTTATAGCTAACTGCTCATACATCGAATGCCAGCTAGCCAAGAGACATTGCAAGGAACATACTTTATGGCCTGTGTTCTCAGTAAGAATGCTACATAAAAAGTTGAACTTTTCATGCTGGCTGAGACCTTACATCTTCTCATTTATGTCAGCTCACTGTTTTATAACTTTTTATCTGTTAGAGTTAACTTGAACATTTCCTCCTTAATCTGCATTTCAATACTCATTTAAATTAATTCAGTTGATCCAAAATGCCACCCAAATACAGCACTAAAGCTCAGAAAGTAGCTAGAAATAGGAGAGTAATATATGACATCATGACAGATAAGAACTTCATAAATACAACTTCTATGCACTATTCTTCCATTTATTTTGCACAATTTTATCACAAACATTCGTCAGTAATCACATTCCTTTCTCATGATCTCCAAGTTCAGATAAGCACAATGCCTTGCTTTTAGTTACAATGGTTTATTATCTGTTTATACTTTCTTTACGTAAATAATTTCAAATACAGAGAGAGCCAGTTTGAATGTGTGGTTAGGCTATCTGAAGTTTGCTTCGATGGATGAACGATGTGGGTGTTGAGTGAGTTTACTCTTGCAGGTGCACAGATGTTTTAGGAATGCCATGCCTGCTCTTGTTCTCTGTCAATCATTTAGTAGATAGGGACTCCATACGCCAGTGAAGGTGAAAGCAGAGTGCAGAATCTCGAGGCAACACAAATTAGGAGTCCCACTTTTGCTTGGAGCATATTTATCAGATAAGCCTGCTCATCTGGAGGAGATGATGTCTACACTCAACGGAAGGGTCTCTGTAGCCAGTGAAGGTTTAGGTGAGACATGAAGAATGACTGAAGAATAACTAGGGGGTACAGTGTATGGGAGACCTAGTGTAAGAACATGGTTAGTGTGACAAAGGAAGAGAAGGTCTTGCTAAGCCTTGCTAAAGGGAAAGTGGGAGGAAGAAGTTGGTGGTAAAGTGTGAAGCTTCAGAGGGTATCAGAGTAGCTCTGTCCTCTGTCCCCTTTCCTAGAAATGAGGATAGTTGCCAAAGGCAACATGCCAGACATAAAAGACAATTGTCTTTTAAAGATGCTGTAGTCTATTATATTGTAAGGAACCTAAAAGATAGATGAACATCCATAGAAGAAATGCACAAGATGCACTTTTCCCAATCCAAATGATTCCAAGAGCCCATGCTCTCCTGGATGAGTCAGCTCATCAGCTCTTCTTCTGTTTTGAACTGAACTATTATTTGAACAACTCGAATGAAGAAAAATGAATCAAATTTTGTCTATGTGAAATAAAAAAAAAGCCATGTAATAATTGGTTGACTTGAGTTCTTGAAGGGAGGTTCTGTTAACAAGTAATTATATGTACTATGTGTTAGATAGCAGTTAAGTTAGATAGCAGATAGTGTTAGATAGACAATGGGGTGCAAACTGAAAGGATGGCAAAGAGGGACAAGCTTTATTTAAGGTGTGGAGAAGACAGTGGGTTCTGTTTTGGGTTTTGTTGTTTTTCTCTTTTTAAATTTATTTTTATTGGTTTTTTATTTATTTACATTTAAAAAGTTATCATTCTTCCAGGTTTCCTCTCTGCAAACCCCCTATCCTATCCTGCTTCTATAAGGAAGCTCCCCCAGCCAGCCACCCACCCAGTCCTACCTCACTGCCCTAGCACTCGCCTATGTTGTGGCATCGAGTCTCCACAGGACCAAGGGACTCTCCTTCCATTGATGCCCGTCAAGGCCATTCTTTGTTAGATAAGCAGCTAGAGCCAGGGCAGCTCCATGTTTACACTTTGGTTGGTGCTTTAGTCCCTGGGAGCTCTGGAAACACATGGAGAATGGTATGGAAGCGAAGCCCTTCTGTGGAGATCTGTGGAGGGAGGAGGTGGGTAGCATCCCAGACCCAGGTCTGAAGAGTTCCTGGGAGACAGGTGTTTGAATGCGCGCACATTAAAAGTAGGATGCGGTGCACATTCTAATTTTCCAAAATCTTTACTACAGAATGAGAATATTACTCTTAATTCAACTCGAAGGAGGCTCCAGGCACTTTGTTAAAGGGACCTACTCAAAATACACAGCAGATCGTAAGAAATAATTTTAATAATGAGTGGCTTTCTGTACTTCATGATCAAGGGAAGGACTCCTTTTATTAGCGAAATCAGACACATTAGGCTCCAAAGTCTGTCCTGGTACTGATTTGATCTTTTTTATTTTTTTCCCTTTGACAAGCCCTTTAACTTCTTTAGTGTTACAACAACAGTAATAGATGGTGGCAATATGGCCTCTCTTGCTGGGTTACTGAAAGGCTTGAATAATAAAGTGGGCTGAAGGCCTAGTAAATGGAAGAGCTAATGCCTGATGCTAGGTGGAACCAAAAGTTTTCCATTGTGTGGCAGAACTAAGATCACTCAACGCATTTAAAGGTTTTATTTTTCTCGCTTTATAGAACACCACTTGTGTGAGAGTACTAAATGGCACAAACCTGCTTGCCACATTAACATAAAAGTAATTTTGTTAATGCCAATTTCGTGTATAGTGAGATATTGGATGTCTCCCAGAAGCAAGCAAGAATGCAATCACATGCCCTGGCTTCAAAGAGTCTAGCAATATGAGTCCTACAAGAGGGGAGCAGCAAATAACAATAAAAGGCTATTTGTGAGCATGAGAAATGTTTTCTTAAGGGATGGGGAAACGAATGGTGGACCACCTCTCTCTCCATGAGGATGTGTATGTGGCAGCTTAGACTGATCTCTGCTCTCCTGCTTGCCTGGAGCACTTAGGGTGTAAGAGTCCTTCTTTATTAAGCCATTGCTCATACAGAAAGGGGTTAAGAGCCAGCCATGTACTGCTCCAGCCTGCCTTTGAATTTCAACTCCATCAGTAGCTGAAGCTTACCCCTGGACATATCACTTATGCTTTGGAACTCTGGCTGTGAAGTGAGATTTCTATTACCTGTCACAAGCGTTGGCTCATGGTATAACGGATGATGGCCCTTACACAGTTTCTGACCTACAACAAGACTCAACAGAGAGAGCGGTTGGCGTGCTAAATAAAAATAATCTCTCCGCTGCACACACATTTTATAAACATTGAATTAAGGGTTCACAATGTAGTCATGGGTTGAATAATATTTTGTGGTTAAAACAAAATATTGGATAGTATTGCTTCCAGACAATTTTGGGAAAATATAATTGTTCCTAAGAAAAGGATCCAAATGACAATGCTTTTTAATTTATTTATTTATTTTTCATTGTCATGATCTGACAATGTGTTTTAAGTGAGGGTTTTTGTCAAATACTAAGTACAGACATGAGATCCAATCAACTCTTTAAGGTCCAAAAAGCTGAAAAGCAAGCAGTATCTTGGGAAGAAAACTTGGGAACTGTTAGGTTCTGTGTAACTCTTCTTTTTAATTGTTTCAAAGATTTAGATACAAATCACAACCCTGAAAAACTCTGGGTTTAGCAGCTCACACATGCAGTCTGAGCACTGGAGAGGCAGATGTTGGAGAAATCCAAGTTCAAGTTCAGACATAATGAGACTATGCTTCAAAAGAAGGTTAGGAGAATTAAAATAATATTAATATACTGATATTGTCTACTAGTAAACTGTGCATGGTTATTGTTTTAAATACCTAATGTGTCTTTAGTGCATTAGAATATTAGGTCAGGCCTGTCCTTACACCAAACAATGTACAACTACAGTATTGTCTGAACTTGAGATCAGAACTAAAATTTTAGTTTACATTAGTATTATAGCATTTGTTGATGTTGTTCTATTTTACATATTAAATTAGTACATTTTATAATAATTAGGAAGTACCCAGGAAATCTTTGTGACAATATATTTAATAAGTTAAGTTAGTTCCTTTTTTTTTACTGGATATTTTATTCATTTACATTTCAAATGTTATCCCCTTTCCCAATTTCCCCTCTAGAAACCCCCTATTCCATCTCCCCTCTTCCTGCTCCTACGAGGGTATTCCCCCCCCCC
>NW_022196897.1:31202322-31249181 GCF_008632895.1 Mastomys coucha | reverse complement strand
GTACACTGGGGCATCTAGCTTTCATGACACCAAGGGCCTCTTCTCCCATTGATGCCCGACAAGGCCATCCTCTGCTACATATACAGCGAGAGCCATGGCTCTCTCCATGGATACTCCTTGGCTGGTGGTTTAGACCCTGGGAGCTCTGGGGGATTTGGTTGTTTGATACTGTTGTTCTTCTTATGGGGTTGCAAACCCCTTCAGCTCATTAAGTGAGTTTTTGAAATCTATACCTATACTTTAAAATATTTAAAGGAAGTTTATAAAAAAGGTTCTTGTTTTGTAAAAATAAAATTAGGTATACTGACCAAATGTTATTGTTAAAGGTCTGCAAAAGAAAAGATCATAAGCCGGGCGTGGTGGCGCACGCCTTTAATCCCAGCACTTGGGAGGCAGAGGCAGGTGGATTTCTGAGTTCGAGGCCAGCCTGGTCTACAGAGTGAGCTCCAGGACAGCCAGGGCTATACAGAGAAACCCTGTCTCGAAAAACCAAAATAAAAAAAAAAAAAAAAAAAAAAAAAAAAAAAAAAAGAAAAGATCATAAATTGGACAATTTGAGTCTCTTATATAATATGCATACATATAGGTCTGCATAAATATTTACACACACATATGCATATATATTACATATTATATATATTATCTATGTATATTATATATTCTCTATCCCTTTAAAAGTATAAACAGAAAGAAGAGTATCTGGTTAAAGGTCACTGAGTGACTGTTGCTGAATTGAGTGGATGACAACTGCTTTCCCAGCAGAGGTCTTCACACCATTAGAAGCTTATCTATGAACCCCTGGCTGGCCAGTTTATCAGGAATGCTAATTCCTTCCCAGAAGGAGGGCTGATTTAGGAGTTCTGTCTTAGGCCAGGTTAAGGGCAATTCGCCTCATTCCCACGTCTTTAATTATTAAAATTTCCAGACTTACACAAGAAATTGTATGCATTATTTCTAATTTTAATGGCTACTAAGGAACTAACTCTTTTCCTTAAGAACCAAAAAGTCAAATCATATTAGACTTTCATCTCAAAAATGTCTTACTCTGAATGAGCATTTTACAAAGATTTCTATGGATGTGCTATACACATTGAATGTCTATGTTTGTATGTATCTGATGACTGAGCTGTGATATTTGTACATGAAGTGTGGACTTGTGATGACATGGCAGAAAAGACATGCTCACAAGTACCAGACTCGTTAGACTAAAGTCAAAGTCATCAGAAAGCCCCAGGGAGAGGGTAAGTAGCAAGGTCATCCATCGCATCTGTTTCCAGGTGGTTACATTTAAGTTCTCACAGGGCCCTTGCATACGTCAAGACATGGTTGGGGTAGGAAATACCATCCTATTCTACCTTCATTGCCTTGTAAATCTTTCATCTCATTTTCCTGGTCACAGTCTTTTGCCATTGACCTTACTGCCTGCCTTCACCTCCAGAATGATTTAAAGCACCACTTCCTCCAAGCATGTAGGTTTGAGGTTTGGTTTCTGCATGCTGCCAGTGATTTATTTATTTATTTATTTTTGCACTTGTCTTGAAGTCATGACCACTCCCCCAAGAAGTGGTATTATGAGAAGAGGTAGGCATCGCCACATAAAAGATCTCATTTGAAAGGCATCATGAAGGACCATCTCATAGAGCTCTCTGTGGGCCCCAAACTGCTATACCTGCCTGTAAATTCTTCAGCAATCTCTGCACACAAATCTTTATTATCAATGAACTCCAAAACAAATGTGGATGAAAGGCAGAAGCTTACCTTCCAAACAAAAACCTGCCTTTGATGAGTGATGGGGAACAGGGGATAGAAATGAAGGATTTTGTGTGAAAATCAATCTAATATTCTAAAAGGCAGTTAAGGGATAAAAGGACTATTCAGGAGGTAAGTTATGGATAATATAATGAACCTCAAAGTGGCTCATATTTTAGTTGTGGAATGTTCAAGCACGTTGCTTTTCTAAGCAGTAAAGACTTGGCAGGAGTATTGAAGAGACCTTAATGCAACTTGCCGGGATTATCCAGTGAGCCCAACTTAATATAGAGACCTTTAAAAGCTGAGAACTTTCCCAGCTATAACTAGAATCTTTGGAGCAATGATCACCCAAATACAATGTTATTGACACTGAAGATTGTAAAGGCAAAGAGAAAAGTATTTGCAAAGTCTTTGGAACCTGGAGAAGTCGAGAAAGGCAGTTCTCTCTAGAAATGAGCCTTGTAGCACCCAAGCAACTTTTTGGGTTTCATGCTATAGAGCTGTGAGATAAGGGTGCCATTTCCATAGTAGCAGTAGAAGGCCAATATTTTATTTTTAATTGAAAAATATTTTAATATAAATACATGAATGATTTTCTTTTTTCATATTTTATGGGTTATTTTATTTATTTACATTTCAAATTTTTTCCCTTTCCCAGTTTCCCCTCCACAAAATCCCTATCCCATCCCCCAACTCCCTGCCTCTATGAGGATGCTCCTCTACCTGCCCACCCACTCCTGCCTCAGCACTGTAGCATTCCTCTATCCTGGGTTATCAAGTCTCCACAGGACCAAGGTGCTCCCCTCCCATTAATGCCAGATAAGGCCATCCTTTGCTTCATATCCAGCTGGAGTCATGGGTCCCCTCCCATGTGTACTCTGTGGTTGGCGGTTTAGTCCCTGGGAGCTTTGGATGGGTCTGGTTGGTTGATATTGTTGTTCTTATGGCGTTGCAAACCCCTTCAGCTCCTTCAATCTTTTCGAACTCCATTGGGGACCCCGTGCTCAATCCAATGGTTGGCTGCATACATCTGCATCTTTGTTGGTCAGGCTCTGGCAGAGCCACTCGGGATAACTATACCAGGAAGGCAAATACTTTAAACTGGAAAGAGCTTGAGGAAATGTAAGGTCGATGGAGTAGGTCATGAACTGTTAACAGAAGCAAGTAACAATGAGGGAGGAGGAGAAAATCTGTAAGGAAGGAGCAGATGGAAGCTCTTGGGAAAGTTCTATTCCAGAGTGTGAGTGATATAGAGTGATTGCTAGAATTTTTCTTCCTCCTTTGCTATTTCTTATGGTGATTTTTAAGAACCTTCCACATCTCCAACTCATGCAGGACATTAAAATACGTTTCAAATGCTTGTTGCTGCCATTGGTAGAGAGATTTAAATAAGGACTTGACAAGCAAGCTTGTTAACCAAAGGTGCTAATGAGCACATGCAAAACGTGGTTTCTAAGCCAGAAGAACAAATGGTCCTCAGCCATTAAACAGGCGACTCTGTGTTTGTACATACATGTGTGTGCTCGAGTGCACACTCATATATGTATGTACCAGTGCACATGCACATGTGTATCTGTAGTGCTCAGAGGTCAATGTGGAGTGTTTTCTTCATTTTTACCCATCTGACGCTTTATGACAGGTTCTTTCACTGTACCAGAATCACACTGATTTGGGTTAGCCAACAAACCCCAGGAATTTACTTCCTTATCCTTTTCCAGAGCAAGAATTACAGGCACATGCCATCACCCTTAGCTTCTTCTTTTCTTAAACTTATTTTTATTAGATATTTTGTTTATTTACATGTCATATGATATCTCCTTTCCCAGTTTCCCCTCTGAAAATAAAATAAAATAAAATAAAAACAAAAACCCTGTTCTGGCCCCCCTCCCCATGCTCATCAACCCACCCTCTCCCGCTTCCTGGCCCTGGCATTCTTCTACACTGGGGCATAGAACCTTCACAGGGCCAAGGGTCTCTCCTCCCTTAATGACCGACTAGGCCATCCTCTGCTACATATACAGCTGGAGCCATGAGTCCCACCATGTGTACTCTTTGGTTGGTGGTTTAGTCCCTGGGAGCTCTGAGGGTATTAGGTAGGTCATATTGTTATTCATCTAAGGGGCTACAAACTCTTCAGCTCCTTGGGTCCTTTCTCTAGCTTCTTCACTGGGGTCCCTGTACTCAGTCCAATGGATGGCTGTGAGCCTCTACTTCTGTGTTAGTCGGGTACTGTCAGAGCCTCTCAGAAGACAGCTATATCAGGCTCCTGTCAGCCAGCACTTGCTGGCATCCACAGTAGTGTCTGGGTTTAATGATTGAATATAGGAAGAATTCCCAGGTGGAGCAGTCTCTGGATGTCCTTCCTTCAGTCTCTGCTCTATAGTTTGTCTCTGCAACTCCTTCCATGGGTATTTTCTTCCCCCTTTTAAGAAGGAACAAAGTATCCACACTTTGGTCTTCCTTCTTGAGTTTCTTGTGGTTTGTGGATTGTACTTTGTGTATTCATGTCTTCTGGGCTAATATCCATTTATCAGAGAGTGCATACCGTGTGTGTTCTTTTGTGATTGGGTTACCTCACTCAGGATAATATTCTCCAGATCCATCCATTTCCACACCCTTAGCTTCTTATATGGTGCTGAAGTAAAGACTTAATGACTGAGCATCTCCCCAACCTGGGGTGATTGTTTAAAAGCAGCTATTGTCATTGGTAAAGGAAATGGTGGGCTACTAATAATGTTATTATTTCATTTCTAACTATGTGATATTTAAATGTTATCAGTTTTAATAAATTAAGCAATAGTCTAGTGACTGTTGGTGAGTTACTACTATAGGACTCTTGAATTAGGGCTTGGTAATGGGAGAAGGATTTTGTGTGTCAATGTTGTCTAAATGTATTATTTTGTTGTGGTCTGGATTAAAGATGTATGTACTTAAAGTTACTATCACCCCTAATTTCTCATCTAAGCATCATTTGTAAAATTTACTCATCTATAGGGAAAAAACTTAAAAGGCTAAAGGAAAAATTGCCCTCTGAGTCTGCTGGGATAAAGAACTGTTTGTGGACTTGGCAGAGACAGGGCAGCAAGGCTGTCTCCCATTCCTAGGGCTTCGGAGAGGTGAGCTTTGAATAGTGCCACCAATCTCAAATGACAGTATGTCGGTGTTATTGCCGTGTTCTGTTCAACGTTAGCATGCTTATATGCTGTGATCAAGACTGGCATGTGACAGGGTTCTTATTCGCTGCTTGACAACCAATGGCTCATTCTTTCTCTCGGTGTTAAATCTCAGACAACTCAAATGACTGTTTAGTGCTCTCCTGGGAACTGTCCTATTTTCTGTCAGAAAAGAAGCAGGTTTTATGAAGACGCTGAAGCAGCTCAATATGATGATGACTAAAGAAGCTGCTTGCAATTTTGTCATTTCTACCGAGAGTGATGACGGAGTTACTGAGAATTGTGGAACCTCGCAAAAGCATGGAGTGGAGAGCAATGAAGAAATAAAATGTCAGAGAAAGAACTTGCTCCAGCATCTCTAAGAGGCATCGAGCAGGAATCTCCTGGTCCTAGTGCACCCAAGCACACTGGAAATCTCCAGTAGTGGAAATACTGAAAACTAACATCCCTTTTTTCTTTTTTTAATAAGTTTAGTTCAGGCAGTTCTCATACGTTGTAAAACAGGGCACTGTGGATGGTTCCAGGAGCAGCATCTACAGTACATTCTGGAAAATACTTGATCCCACTCACTGTGCCGTCGTCCAGTGTGACGTCATTCAATGTAGCGTCGGCTTGCTCTTGAGAGACAGCAAGACAACAGAGAGGAATTTGTATCCATACTGTTGCATTCAGCCTATGTCCTCAGCACATCACGAAGGCTTTCTGGGTCCCATGTACAGTTTAGCCTCTTCTTTTAGTGATTTCAGTGTGTACTAGGAGTATTTGACAGTGAAAACTGCTGTATGTACAGCTTCCTTGTACTTCGATGGCACTGTTTCCTCCATGGCTCATTCACTCCTTCCCTGAAAGACTTCCTGTGAAGCTGAGTCATCTGAAGAGTTCCAGGAAAGGACTGGCCTTCTTCATACACCCACTGCTGGGATCAAAACTCTCCTTTTACCTAAATAAAGCTTAGTAAACACACTTTTATTCAATTCATTCTGATTTGCACTTAAATTCTGGTTTAGATATAAAGATGCTGATGTATATTTCTGGATATTCTCTTCACACAGGAAACTTTTATTTTTTAAATTTTTATGTTCACATTTTGTATTGAATGTAGAGAATCATAAAATGTTCAAAACTTGCAGACATAGTATTTTTAGTGATGGACTAATTATATTAATGTTCCCTAGTTATGCTTTACAATGATTCTCACTTTCTATTAACACAAGAATTATTTGGAAAAGCTTGCCCAAACTTTATTTCCTGTGACTATATTTATATTCCACTCATTTTAGAGACTCAGTGTCAGCCATGTACCTGACTCCACACTTCTGCACAGGTACATCAAGCAATAGAGTCCATTCCACATTCCTGGTTCTGAACAACATCCTAAGCTAAGTATATATATATATATATATATATATATATATATATATATATATATGTATGTGGGGCCATTTGGATA
This sequence comes from Mastomys coucha, assembly GCF_008632895.1. Lineage (NCBI taxonomy): Eukaryota > Metazoa > Chordata > Mammalia > Rodentia > Muridae > Mastomys > Mastomys coucha. The sequence continues at coordinate 31,242,806 of NW_022196897.1, read as the reverse complement.
TTTAACCTGTCATCTAAATGTGATAGAACCTTAGAACACATCCTGAACTATGATGTAAACAAAGATGAATCAAGTAGCTGAGATCCATCAAATTTCAGACCTGAAAAATTATTGACAAATAAAATATATTTATTTATCTCTATCATTGAATGTTAAGAGTTGTCCTTTATGCAGAAAAATGGAAATATCTATTTAAGAGAAATGTCTAAAGAAGTATTTGTTTTATTTGTAAAATGATAACAAATCTGGAAAACTATTCTCAGTTATGTATAGGAGCCTTAAAACATATTTGCTGCACAGTGGATGCTAAGAGTTTAGAGAAAGAAAAATGCAAAAGAGGCAGAGACACCCCTCACCCTCACTGTTGGGAGTCCCACAAGAACACCAAGAAACATCACCCTAATGTATATGCAGGGGTCCGAGGTTAGACCCATCCTCCTACTGGGTTGCCTGGTCCTGCCTTGATATGAGGGTTTGTGCTGGTCTTATTGTAACATGTTAGTCTATGTTCAGTGGATATTCCTGGGAATCCTGTTATTTTATTTGAAGGGAAACAAAGGAGGGGAAGGAAGGTGGGGGGAAGGCTTGGAGGAATAGTCGGAGAGGAAACTGACAACTCGCGAAAGCTGGGACTCACCCTCATTACGCCTGAAAAAGCCTGTTTGAAATAGTGCCACACAATTTAGTCTTCAGTGAGTACCAATGTTCTGCTATTGCTGTTGGTTTGAAACCATCATTCCAAGTCAACAACATGAGATGATTGAATATTCTGAAGATAGACTGGAAGCACTTACTTCAGGAATACTTAGAAAGAATTTTTTTTTAATAATATAAGAGCAAATAAAGTCCTGGGGAAGGTAGTTACACAACATTGCTAGTTTGATTGCTATGTCAAAAAAGGGAGGACATTTGCTTCTGATTAGAAACAAACCTGAGTGAAGAAAGCATCCCAAACTGGTGTTAGTACAGAGGAACAGGAGCAGCAGTAGAGGTGTCCCAGGGAGATGGAGAGGGTCAGTAACTGCCAGTTCCTACAGCCTTATATTTCCTATGAGTAGTTGTTGGCAGAAAAGATTTGCATATTGCAGAAAAGTAGGTTAGTTGCATAATTTACAATGTGTAAATAGTGTTATAATAAATACTGATATGCAAGTGTTTCCCTGATATATTGACTAGAGGTCTTTTGAGTAAATGCCCAGAAGCAGCTTCCCTCTCCTCTGTGGTTTCTAGACTTATATAGCTACCTAAAGTCATGTAAACATGTATGGCATGAAAGAAAATGTAAAAATGCTCAGGGAATCGGGAGACTATCAGGAGAGGATGGATGGATAGAGAGAGGCATGGAGTTATGTTTTCAAAACACATTTTCTTTTATGAAAATGGCCTTATGTGACATGGTAACATGAACAATAAATATATACTGACACAGGGAAGACATTTGAATGTGAACACTTCTCCCTAACAGAAGTTAAGAGCTAGGCAAAGGCAGATGAAAGTTCATAGCATTGATTGATTCTCCACAGGTATATCTCATATGCAGTATCCAGCAAGAAAGTTGTCTAGATGAGAAAAGGGGCAACTTTGCTAAGTTACTCGAGGACAAATGCAAAATTAAGAAATACTTCTCTCTAGACATTATTATGTGATTTATGGCCTCACTCCTACCTAGACCTTGGAAAAGAATAGCAAATAGTGATAGAAGTAAGTTCTTAACCACTTACCATGATCTAGATTTCTAAACTGAACTAGATAATTCACTCACCACAACCCCAAAAGACAGATGTCATTGTATCTTCTATACCCAGAGTACAAAATCAATTTATAAATAAAAATTCTATATATGGTCATACATTGGTAAGTGACCGAGTGGACAATTAAATACAAGAACCTGACTTTTGAGATGACACAATTAATGAATAGTCTAGAATTTCAATCCTTCACTTGAAGATTCTGAATTCACTTGTGTTTAACAATCAAAATTTCTCTGAGTTTACAAAGAAATATAATAGTAAAGTAAGTATATAACATTCTCAATGGAATCAGAGCAGCCTCACTTAAAGGTATTAGCATACATATATTAAGTATATGAATATGATACCCACAGTAAGCATAATAAATAAAACGGTGATAAGTTTTATATGAGTCCATACCATGTCCATTTGAACCAGGTTGTACTTTATAAAATGTAATATTTCTATTGTTTGAGAATATCATAGATGCAAAGAATGCATTTTGATATATTAATTTAATCACTCAATCCAGATTCACCCCACCCATCCCACATCCCAGCCTTGTGTTCTTTCCTTTTAAAGTTTTATATGGACTGAGTGCAAGTTGTGCTGCTCGGAAGCCCATGAGTGTAGAGCCATCCACTACGGCATGATTAACCTTCTAGGAACCAGTCTCATAAAGAAGCCTGAGTTTCTCTCTCTCAGATGTTATTAACTATCAGTAGCTCCTCAGATGTGTACTGAGCCTTGTGAGCTTATGCCCCTCTGTCTTAGTTACTATTATATTACTATGAAAAGACACTGTGACTTAGGTAACTTATAAAAGTAAACATTTATTTCAGGCTTATTTATGGCTTCAGAGGCTGAGTCAGTAATCATCATAGTGGGGGAAGAATGGCCAAGAACAGGCAAGCTTAACATGGGATCAGAAGCTCAGAGCTTATATCTGATCCATAAGTATATTGGAGAAAGAGAGAGAGAGAGAGAGAGAGAGAGAGAGAGAGAGAGAGAGAGAGAGAGAGAGAGAGAGAGAGAGAGAGAGAGAAGGAGAGGGAGAGAGAAGGAGAGGGAGAGGGAGAGGGAGAGGGAGAGGGAGAGGGAGAGGGAGAGAGGGAGAGAGAGATAAGACTATATTTCCTAATCTTTCTCCAAAACTCTTCCAGCTGAGAACCAAACATTCAAATATCCATGCCTATAGGGGCCATTCTCATTCAAACCCCCATAACCCCCACCACTGAAGTCTTAATTGGTTTGATCTTGGGTAGATCTTATGAAGGTGCTGCGAGTTCATGAGTACAGTGGTCCTTTCATGTTCTCTCTGCAGTCTTCCATTACCACTTTGGCTTGTACAGTCTTTTTAGCCCTTCATTCTTGATGAATGCCAAACCTTAGGAAGAGGGTGAGGTGCTAATAGAAATAACCCATTAGTGGCCTGAGCTCTCCACTGACAGTTACCCTCTACACTTTGATAAGTTTCTATTTTCTGTATTAACCACTGTCACTGCACAAGGAAACATTTCTGAAGTGGTCTTACAGCAGCACTAACCTATAGATATACAGATAACAATAAAGAGACAAATTTGATACTATGTCAATTTAGCAAAAAAATCATAGTACCTTCACCTCTGGAGCATTTGACCTGTCTGGTGGCCATGAATGAATTCTTGTCCACATATATGATATTAGTCAAGAAGCAAGCCTTGAGTTCAATCAAAAAGCAATTGGTTATCTCGATTGGTTCTGATACTATTATACTCATGGGCTTGTCTTGACACTCCAGTTATTATAGCTCATGTAGCTCATGGCTGGACGCAACTTTTTTTTCAAGCCAGGGTTTCTCTGTGTAGTCCTGGCTATAGACCAGGCTGGCCTCGAATGTGCCTCTGCCTCCCAAATGCTGGGATTAAAGGCGTGTGCCACCACTGCCCAACTGGATGAAACTTTTTATGACTTCTCCTTCACAGCAGCCTACATGGCACCTTCTGGTACTTCATAATCTAGTTAGCAAGAAGGAAGCTTCCTTGTTAGTACTAAGTTGATTTCTCCATGTTCTGCAACCAACTTCTAGTGAGCAACTGAGAGCAACAGCAATGGTTTATATTGTTTTGGAGGTTTCTAAGGCACTGACTAGCAACTCAAGGTAAATAATCTCACACCTGAGCTTTTGATTTAACAACTTATGAGTTCTCAGAGGAACACTATCATAGGTGTAAAGACTAACTTCTACTAAATGCTTTTGCATGGATGCAATGTGTGCAGGAAGTTAATAGACTAGCAGGTTCACAAATGTATTTTCCTAGCATCCTCAGTGTCAAGCTTATTTGTGTGAGAATTAAATGACATCCCGAGTGAGCACAACATAATCGGAGCTGTGGGTAGGGATATGGTTATTTCATTATGGCTTCTTCTGTTCAGTGAAAAATTGGCCAAGATCACTCAGTTTCATTCAACTGGTACATGGTCTGGTCTTCATGGACCATAAGTTGTCTTCACCTCTCTGGAACTTTAATGAAGATTGCAAGATGGCTGGGTCTGACTGGGTCTGCTAATGGGTATGCCTCATACACTTTCCACTATGAGGGGCATAGCCCAGTAGAACTTCTGACATGGTAGCCATCTTCCCCTGGAAGAGGCTGCTAAGAGATGATTCCCAGGCTCTTATGACAGCCACAGATGATCCACATTTGGCTGGTTAAGCTCAAATTCAAGAGGAAGAAAGCTAGATTGCTCTGCTCAGTGAAACTTTGGCTAGTAACCTTTGGCTCAGTGAACCTTTGAAAGTAACACACTCATTCAGAATCAGGACAAAGTCAGTGATCAGAGTTTGATCCTTGTACAAAAGAATACAAAAATAAACTTTGTATTAAGCATTGAGCATTCATATGTATTATATATGTTTCTATAAATGTGTGGTCTGTTTATATGTGTTCTCTTCTCTTTATTTTAGTATTTATTTCCACTTAGTGACTTATTTGGGTTTAATGTAATTTAATTATTTTAAAAGTCCTCTTTTGTTTTGATTATATATTGTAAAACCATAAAATAATGAGACACAAAGTAAGTAAAGACTTATTTTCTGAGAAAGAGAAACATGGGATAATTTTTTTTCTCATTTAATCTCTGATTCTTTGGTAAATTATTCTCATCCTGGTAATACACGCCAACAGAAAAGACCTTTGAGACACATCCAATCCTACATACTTACAATATTGTTATATGTGATTAAATAATAAAATATAGACATTTAACATTTTAAAAATACAATTTCTGGGACTTAGGGGGTTTGATCCTCCCAAAGTATAGGTTTTTTTCCCATACTTAAGAGCTGGGTTTCTTACACAAACTTCTATATTGGTACTGTGTATAGCAGTCTTTATGAAATTGTGTAGGGATGAGCAGTCCTTCCAGCACACACAAGACCCAGTCCTGACCTTGTAAGAGCTTATTCTGCTCCTTGAAAGTCATATACTGAGTGTTTCTCCTATGAGGTTTATTCGCGATGATTTCAAGATAAAGGAAAACTAGGACATAGCAGGACAGAGGTGCTGACATGTGTGCAATAAGCCAACCAATTTGCCAGTTGGCTTATGAAAACTTGCTTATCTAATATTCGCAGAAACCTAGAGGAGGATAAACTACATAGTTCCTTATTCAGCCTGTGGTGGTTTGAATAAAAAGGGCTTATCGAATGTGTAATTCCAGATGCTCTAACTCTCCCAGGATCAGAGGTGAGGAGGTGAGGAAGGCACAACATCTCTCCCAACACCGGGAGTAACTGGGGTCAGCGGGACTCTGCCAGTCCAGTGGCACAGGTTCCTTCCAATCTGTCTGGGCTGGTGCCCTGAGTAGACCTTGGGCACAACCTCACTGGCGAGTCCCACAATACCCAGAGGAACCTCTACTCCCAGGTTTTCTAACCAGACCAATATCACAGAAAAAGCTTGATTCTGAGGAGTTCTGATACAACCAGGATTACATGAAGGACAGGCTCTAGTCAGATATAGCCAGCGCAGGTAGCACTAGAGATAACCAAATGGTGGGAGGCAAGCATAAGAATGTAAACAACAGAAACCAAGGTTACTTGGCAGCATCAGAACCCAATTCTCACACTATAAGTAATTCCTGGACACACCATCATGCTGGAAAAGCAAGATTCAGATCTAAAATTGCTTCTCATGATGATGATAGAGGACTTTAGGAAGGGCATAAGTAACTCCTTCAAAGAAATACAGGAGAACAGAGATAAACAGCTAGAAGCCCTTAAAGAGGAAACACAAAAATCCCTTAAGGAATTATAGGAAAACACTATCAAACAGGAGAAAGAAATGAACAAAACCATCCAGGATCTAAAAATGGAACTAGAAACAATAAAGAAATCACAAAGAGAGACCACCCTGGAGTTAGAAAACCTAGGAAAGAGATCAGGAGTCATAGACATCTAACATTTTAAAATCACCAACAGAATATAAAAAATAGAAGAGAGAATCTCAGGTAAAAAGATACCATAGAAAACATTGACATAACAGTCAAAGAAAATGCAAAAAGCAAAAAGCTCCTAACCCAAAACATCTAGGAAATCCAGGACAGTTTTCAGAATAGCTTACATATTTCAAAATTATTTATACCACCAAAAGAAATGTAGACAATTAACTTAGAGGTGGCTTGTGAGAGAACACAATGAGAAGACCAAATCTAAGGATAATAGGTATAGAAGAGAGTGAAGATTCCCAACGTAAAGGGTCAGTAAATATCTTCAACAAAGTTATAGAAGACAACTTCCCTAACCTAAAGAGATGCCCATGAACATAGAAGAAGCCTACAGAACTCCAATAGACTGTACCAGAAAAGAAATTTCTCCCATCACATAATAATCAAAACACCAAATGCACTAAACAAAGAATTTTAAAAGCAGTAAGGGAAAAAGGTCAAGTAATATATAAAGGGAGGCCTATCAGAATTACACTAGACTTCTCACCAGAGACTATGAAAGCTAGAAGATCCTGGGAAGATGTTGTACAGACCCTAAGAGAACACAAATGCCAGCCCAGGCTACTCTACCCAGAAAAACTCTCAATTACCATAGATGGAGAAAACAAGATATTCCATGACAAAACAAAATTTACACAATCTTTCCACAAATCCATCCCTACAAGATAATAGATGGAAAACAACAATATAAGGAGCAAAACTACACCCTAGAAGAGGTAAGAAAGTAATCTTTCAACAAATCCATGAAAAAATAATTCTTCCTCTAATAACAAAAATAACATAGTGACAATCACTTTTTCTTGATATCTCTTAATATGAAAATTAATATCACCAACATATCCTAATCAATTGAAATTCAAACATATGAGGAATTATAAATTTATTGGTTGTCATCAAGTGGTCTCTCTAATTTGGTAATTGGAGAAAAAGGTCCAATATTGTACAATCCATATACACTTTCTGCTTGTTTGTATATAATAGTGTCTTGCTATGTACCACATATGGTCTTGAAATCATGCTTCCCCTATCTCAGCCTCTCTATTAGTAGGATTGTTTATTTGATGTTTTTACACTATCTTATAGTTTTCAGAATAGCTTACATATTTCAAAATTATTTATACCACCAAAAGAAATGTAGACAATTAACTTAGAGGTGGCTTGTGAGAGAACAACAAAGACTGAGACCAAATGCTTTGCTTGATATTTATAATTATTGTATCAAGTTTGAAGAAGAGGACTTTATAAGTTACTCTTTCTCTGAGATGAATGCTTTTCAAAATCATCACAGCTAATGAACCAGACTCTTACCCTTACCTAATGTCTGTGCCACCCTCCAAGCAGAACCATTGCTCATTGAAACAGTTGATAAATGACTTCATGGATAGACCATCTTAATAGACACATCATTTCTTACATGAGTGTAATCTGCTCCCTGTGGGCTGAGAATGAAGACAATTGCTCAAGTCAAATAGCTTTACCCATAGCAGGAAATCTGTATCCAAAAATCGTGCCTACACTTAATTCCTTGGCAGAGCAGAACTATGAACTCTTAGCTTAGCTACAGTGGAGGTAAAATCCTTTGGTAATGTGAGAGTCATTGAAGTACAGCCTTATTACAATGAACTCCAATGTCTAAAAATTGTACTTATTTTAGGTTTGTACCACAGTAAGAGTAAAACTACTAAAAACAAAACAAACAAACAAACAAACAAAAAGACTTTATGTTCATTTAACAAAAAACCTAATAGTAATATATTATTTTAAAATATTATACAGTTAATATGTTTGGAGTTATTTAAAATTTATATTGAAAAAAATATGTATTTTCAGTATTGCTGTAGATAAGCATCTACATAAGACTGTTCAATTGATTGTTGCTTTATATCAAACAACTTTTATAATACTCATTTTTATTGTTACAATATTTTATAAATTTTAAGGGATATCATAAAATAAAAAAACTGAAAGGTATGGCAGGTATTAAAGGGGGGTCTCTGGGAAGAGTTGGGGTACAAAAGGGAAAAAAGAATGTTATATAATTCTATTTACTTAAAATAGAATTAAAAATAGGTTTAAAATAGGTTTTTAAATGTTAACAAATTCAGATAAATTGAAATTATGTATCTTTTCTCACTATAATGCAATAAAACTTAAATAAATAAAAAAAGAAAGTGTAATTTCAGGAGGTGTGGCCTTGGAATGGGTGGGGCTTTGTTAGAGGAAGTGCACTATTATAGGGTGGCCTTGAGGGCTCAGGAACTCAAACCAGGTCTACTGGCTCTCAGACTCTTCCTGCTGCCTAAGAATGCATATGCAGTACTCTCAGCTATTCCTCCAGTACCTTATTTGCCTGTATGCATGCCCCCATGCTTCCTGGCATGAGGATTATGGACTGAAACTCCGAAACTGTAAAACAGCCTCAGTTAAATATTTTCCTTTATAAAAGTTTTAGTAGTCAAAATATTGACTAAGACTACCCATCATACAAATTAGAAAATTAAAGCAAAGATATGGTTAAGAAATTTGACCTGAAACAAATGACTATTACACCTTGGAAGTGGATTTCTAACTCAGGAACTTTCCCACTGTCCTATAACTTATCACTACTATTTTCAGCTCAGAGCCATCTACTAAATCTTCTATCTACCAAATGGGCTTTAAATAAGGCTCAGCCATCAAATCATCTCTGTTTTGAAGCTTTGCTTATACTGCAATGGAGATGACTTGAAAGTGCTTGTTAGTACTCACTTAAGTTCTGTTCTTACGTGTGTATATGCCAAAGCATATGGCAGTTAACATTTTAAAATAGGGAAGTTTCATTCTGTAGAAAAGATAGATGGCATTTTAATAATACAGGTACCCAAAATATGATCAGTTTAAAATTTTCTGTGAAACTGCTGTCTTCAGTAATAATAATTAATTCATGTCTTCATTGATATAAATATGAAATAATACATAAAATAGAGACATCTCAAGTTAACTTTTTATATTATAATTTGGGGGTAGGTATTCTAACATCCTGAAACAAAATTGAGGAAGTGTTGAAAATATAAAAATTGAGGAAGTGTTAAAAATATAAAATGAAAAGTTACATGTGCTTATTAACATTAAGTTGTTTTATATATGAATGGAAAGAATAGTTTTAAATATTAAAGTAGAAATAGCTTACAGGTGTGTAAAACAGAGTAATATGGGAAAACAAGAGAATAAAATATTGCTATATGACTGTATTATTGATAGTCCATTAAAAAACTAAGTTGTCATTTTAGGAGATAGTATTCCTTTTTATAAAAGACCAGAGAATGTATTATTTAGGCATTGTGGGTAATGAAGTCTGCCATACCACAGAACTCTGGATTAATAGTATGGAAGGTGCCATAGGTAGTATATGGATGAATGATTGTGGCTTAAATCCAATGAATAACAAAATGAATTTAGAATGTTTTTACACTTTATTTTATTAGATGTTTTCTTTATTTACAATATCGCCTTTCCCAGGTTCCCCTCCAAAAAAGGAAAAAAATAAAATAAAATAAAATAACAAAACCAAAACCAAAACCAAACCCCTGTTCCCTCCCTCCTCCCCCTGCTCATCACCCCACCCTCTCCTGCTTCCTGGCCCTGGCATTCCCCTACACTAGGGCATAGAACCTTCACAGGGCCAAGGGCCTCTCCTCCCATTGATGACCTACTTGGCCATCCTCTGCTATACATATGCTGCTGGAGCCATTAGTCCCACTATGTGTACTCTTTGGTTGGTAGTTTAGTCCCTGGGAGCTCTGAGGGTACTAGGTAGTTCATATTATTGTTCATCCTAAGGGGCTGCAAGCCCTTCAGCTCCTTGGGTCCTTTCTCTAGCTCCTTCATTGGGGACTCTGTACTCAGTCCAATGGATGGTTGTGAGCCTCACTTCTGTATTAGTCAGGTACTGTCAGAGCCTCTCAGGAGACAGCTATATCAGGCTCCTGTCAGCCAGCACTTGCTGGCATCCCCAATACTGTCTGGATTTGATGATTGAATATGGGAAGGATTCCCAGGTAGAGAAGTCCCTGGATTGTCCTTCCTTCAGTCTCTGCTCCATAGTTAGTCTCTACAATTCCTTCCATGGGTATTTTGTTTCCCCTTTTAAGAAGGAACGAAGTATCCACACTTTGGTCTTCCTTCTTCCTGAGTTTCTTGTGGTTTGTAAATTGTACTTTGTGTATTCCGATCTTCTGGGCTAATATCCACTTATCAAAAAATACATACCATGTGTGTTTTTTTGTGATTAGATTACCTCACTCAGGATGATATTCTCCAGATCCATTCATTTCCCCAAGAATTTCATAAATTCATTGTTTTTAATAGCTGAGTAGTATTACATTATATAGATGTGCCACAATTTCTGTGTCTATTCCTCTGTTGAGGGACATCTGGGTTTTTTCCAGCTTCTGGCTATTATAAATAAGGCTGCTATGAACATAGTGGAACATATATCCTTATTACATGTTGGAGCATCTTCTGGGTATATGCCCAGGAATGATAGAGCTGGGTCCTCTGGTAGTACTATGCCCAATTTCCTGAGGAACCACCAAACTGATTTCCAAAGTTGTACCATTTTGCAATCTCACCAGCAATGAAGGATTGCTCCTCTTTCTCCACAACCTCTCCAGCATCTGCTGTCACCTGAGTTTTTTATTCTAGCCATTCTGACTGGTGTGAGGTGGAAACTCTGGATTGTTTTGATTTGCATTTCCCTGATGACTAAGGATGTTGAACATTTCTTTAGGTGCTTCTCAGCCATTCAATATTTGTCAGTTGAGAACTCTTTTTTTAGTTCTGTACCCCACCTTTAAAAGGGTTATTTGTTTCTCTGGAGTCTAACTTCTTGAGTTCTTTGTATATATTGAATATTAGCCCTCTATCAGAAATAGGTTTGGTAAAGATCTTTTCCCAATTTGTTGGTTACCATTTTGTCCTATTGACAGTGTCTTTTGCCTTACAGAAGCTTTGTAATTTTATGAGCTCCCACTTGTCAATTCTTAATCTTAGAGCATAAGCTATTGGCATTCTGTTCAGGAAATTTTCCCCTGTGCCTATATGCTCGAGGCTTTTCCCCACTTTCTTTTCTATTAGTTTCAGTGTATCTGGTTTTATGTTGACGTCCTTGATCCACTTGGACTTGAGCTTTGTACAAGGAGATAGGAATGGATTGATTATCATTCTTCTACGTGCTAACCACCAGTTGAGCCAGAACCATTTGTTGAAAATGCTGTCTTTTGTCCACTGGATGGATTTAGCTCCTTTATCAAAGATCAAGTGGCCATAGGTATGTGGGTTCATTTCTGGGTCTTCAGTTTTAGTCCATTGATCTACCTGTCTGTCACTGTACCAATATCATGCAGGGTTTTTGTTTGTTTGTTTGTTTGTTTGTTTTTTTAATCACAATTGCTCTATAGTACAGCTTACGGTCTGGGATGGTGATTCCACCAGAAGTTCCTTTGTTGTTGAGAATAGTTTTGGCTATCCTGTGTTTTTTTGTAATTTCAGAAGAACTTTCTAATTGATCTTTTTAAGTCTGTAAAGAATTGAGTTGGAATTTTGATGGGGATTGCATTGAATCTGTAGATTGTTTTCTGCAAGATGGCCATTTTTACTATATTAATCCTGCCAATCCACGAGCATGGGAGATCGGTTTTTAGAGGTTTGTGAGTAATTATTTGAACATGTGAAAAACATTATTTGGCTGGGAGACACTCTGACTCAATCACTGGTCTAAGAGATATACTTTTTAATTGAAGCTAAGCAAGAACAGATGATATATCTCAGATCCAGAGTTTACTAACCCCATTGTAATGAATTTTAGTTAAACAGTCAGTGTAGCATCATGTAGAGAATAATTTCTCTTCCCCTCTAGATAAGAATATATAAAATTAAATGTTGCAAGATCAAGCAAATGGTGTGGTTGATGGTTGCTTCTAACTTTTCTAATGTTACTTTCTAAGTTTTTACGTGTTAACTGGATCAGCTATAAAAAACTAATCTGATGTCTTTTAAAACCATATGTATGAACAAGTGTCTCTGAATTGGACAGAGTGTGGTAGCTGACTAAGAAAGATCATTTCAAAGGTTAAAAGTAGAAGCTGAACATTTCTTTAACATAAACCTTTGGGGTTATGGTACATCATTTCTGCTGTGTTACTTTATCAGTGTCAGATAAGGGTTCAGGAATCCTTCTGCATAGGAAGGAACTACACAGAGAACCCTCATCATTTGCAAGCATGATTCATTAGGGAATATACTTGGAGTCTGGTTCTCACAAACATTTATTATATGTGCTTTAAAATCGTGGATCAGAAAGCAATGATAGTGATGTCAGAGAAAATAGGAATCCATTAGTGTAACACAGGTAAAGCATTTTTATAGATCAAATGAAGGCATGTCTGAGTGGGTAAAGCAAAAACAAACAAAAATGCATTATGTATGCCAGTTATAGATTTAGGCTTTGAAGGAAGTGAAGGAACTCTGAGACAATTTCAAAATGTTGGTAGGGAATACATTTAAGTACCCGGGCCTTATTTAACAAGTAGGGTATGAAAACATTTATTAGAGGCTTAAGCCAATCTAAACCTTTCTCAAAACTCTGAATGATAGAACTTTAAATTAGACTATTGATGAGACTTAGGCAAATGGATACACAGACCCAAGTATAGATGCTGATAAAGTCAATGGCTCTACCTGTAGTTTTGTTCATGGACCATTCTGCTCCTCGTATTGCCAGTTGTTGAAGTCCAGCAGTGCGATCAGGGTCCTATTATTACACACATCTGTCTAGTTGTGAGGTTTTTCAGGATCAAAAAACATCACAGTCAATGGTGGCCAGCTGGCAAATGTTTAGGAACCAGTAATCTGAGTATGATTATTAGTTGATTTCTTTTCTATACAATAATGTGACAGTAAAAATGAAATAATAATAAATGAAATGACACTTCATAAAACACATAATAATGTTTAACACAGGAAGACTATTTCCTCAGATTCATTTTGTTCCAAGAAGCAGCTAAGATAAGGCATTTATATGTTTTTATCTAATTTTGTAATAGTTCTCTTTAGTTTGTAGAATCATCAGAACAATAAATCAATCCCTGTTTTGAAGTGTTTGCCAACTTCCATGCATAAGTGCTTCTACTCTTTCTGATTTCAAGTTACTGAAGTAACATTAATGGATGCTGAATTTGGAGGAAATATGCTATAAAATAGTATGTCCTATTCAGATAAAATTGATGTAAATTATCTCAAAAGTATTTGTGTGAGTAAAATGAGGAGCTCTGAAGTTACAGATATTCATAGTTATCCTTTAATGAAGCTCTCAAAGGCTCAGTGATAGAGTTCAGTGGTAAAGCTAGCATATGCAAGACACTGGGCTTAGCTCGAACATAATTATAGATTCAGAAGTCACCAAGAAACATGGAGAGAGAGATTAGACGGTGTCCCTTTAACACTATAGTACAGAAGCAAAATTACTACACCATCAGTTATAATTTTCTTGGTTTATGCATATATATAATTCTATGCAACTTATATATGTAATATCATAAAATAATCAAACCATGGTACAGAAAACTTACCACAAGGTTAATTCATATTATCTCTTTCTATCTATTTCTCCTCTAATAATGAATTCTGAGCCTCTCACAACCATATAAGCTGCTCTACCGACCATAAACACAATCTCTAAATGTTATAGAATTGAGCTGTGTGACACAGCACCTTATAATGAAAGTATTTTTCTTACTGCAGTTTCTCTGAGTTCTGTGTAAGTGGCTAAAAGTATTAAAAATCTGTTTTATTACTTTTAGAAGTAGAATTTTCTGATGTGGATGTAGCAGATTCTAATTATCCATCCCTTGCAATACATGCTGTTGCCCCTAATTTTGTCTGTTATAAACAGGGCCTCTGTGTGTATTTGTAAATATTTTTGTATTAACATGGGTTTTCATTTCTCTGTCATAAATGCCCAAGAGGACAGTTAGGAATTGCAGATCCAAACATGTTTTGATTTCAGATGTTTCCAAAGTACTTTACAGATTTTTTTCCCTAGTCATTTTGTACTGTAGCCATCAGTGTATGGATAATACACTTATCTGCATTGTCACAAACAATTGATAGAATTGTTTTTAATTATACTAATTATTTTCATCATATGCATCTCCCTCATCACTGCCCAGATCTGCCCTACTTCCCTACAAACTCAACTTTCTCTCCTTTTTTATTCGCTTGTTTTTTCTATTCACCCACCAAGTCCAATATGTACTTCCCAAATGCTCCTATTGGTGTGAACATTCAATGAATCAGTAAACATACCTGGACAACAGTTTTAAGTTAACTTAAAACAGTTACTACCTTTAAGTTAACTATTTCATAGACTACAGATTTTTAACCATATCCAGTACAGTAAGTGTGTATAAATCTTGAGGTCTTGAATGTTTACATAAACTAAGTCCAATATTTTGGCTGCTCTGCTTCACCATTTTTCTCCCTGTCACAGTGTCAAGTGGCTTGACTGATTCAGGAGACAGAAAAAAGTTTTACATATGTTTGAGTCTAGAGAAGGGAAAGCAATAATCCACTCTAGGGCCAGCTTTATAATAAAGAAAAACAACATAAAACAACTTAAAAAAAAGTGATATTCTGCCCCAGCAGCTATCAATTGCAAATAGCTCATTAGCCAGGAGTAAGATTTCATGTTCTCCTCCCCTCTCTATGCTGGGGTTTGGTCTGACTTGAGCTGCTGTTGTCATAACTGCTGTGAGTTCATAGGAGCAGCTGCCAGGTTGTGTCCAGAAGATGCCATTTACCTGTGTTCATTCCTCTCTTCCACAAATGAAGTGCATGTACAAGTGTGGGCTCATTTGTGGATCCTAAGCTCTTTTTCACTGATCAATATTCTTATGAGGGTGTCACATTGTAATTACTATCACAGCTCAGTAATATCAGTTGAAATCTGGTGATGACTTCAGAAGATTTTTGTTTTCATTCAGGGTCATTTTGGCTACCCTGGGTTGGTTTTAGTCCTATATAATATTTATGATTATTTTTTTCAATATCTGTAAAGAATTGGGTTGGAATTTTGATGAGGATTACATTGAACCTATAGATTGCTTTTGGTAAGATGGCCATTTTCACAATATTAATCAAACTAGTCAATGAGCATGAATCCCTTTCAATTTTCAATTTTTTTTAATGCTTTAAAATTTCTATCATATAAGTTGTTTCCTACTTTGTCTAAGTTTATACAAAGGTACTTTAAAACTCTATTTTGAATAGCATTATTTTCCAGACTTCTTTCTCAGTGTTTTTGTCCTTTTGTTTATAGGAAGAATATTGTTAATTTTGTATCCTGCTACTTTTCTGAATTTATTTATTAACTTGGAATTTTCTGCTGGCATCTTTATAGTCTTTGATGTAAAGAGTTGTGTCATCTACAAAAAGAGATCCTTTGCTTCCTTCCATTTCTGTTTGTATTTCTTTATCTCCTTCACATGTCTCATTGCTCAAGCTAAGACTTCAAGGACTGTATTGAACATGTCAGAAGAGTGAGAGAGTGGAAATCCTTGTCTTCTTCCTGATTTTAGTGTAAATGTGGTGAGTCTTTCTACACTTGAGGTGATGTTTGATGTGGGCTTGTGGTGTATTTCCTTTATTATGTTGAGATATGAACCTTATATTCCTATTTTCTCCAGGACTTTCTATCATAAAAAGGTTTGGGAGTTTGTTAAAATCCTTTTCTGCATATAATAGGATGATCATGTGGTTTCTACCCTTGAATCTGTTTCTGAGGTAAGCTGTGTTTATTGATTTACTTATGCTAAACTGTCCCTACATCTCTGGGGTAAAGCTAATTTTACCATGCTGTATAATTTTTTGAGGTAGTCTTTAATTAGTTTTCATGTATAACACTTAGAAGTTTTGCTTCGATGCTCATCAAAGATATTGGCCTATAATTTTTTCTTTTGAGAGCAGTGTTTGTATCTGGTTTTGGTATCAGGGTATTGGCTTCATAAAAATTGAAAATCTTACTTCCCTTTTTATTATGTACAATATTTTGAGGAGCATTAGTATTTGATTTTTTATGGGAGTGTGAGAGAATTCTGTACTAAATCTATATGGCCAAACTTTTTCAGTTGAGAGGATTTTGTTTTGTCTTTGCTTTTTGTTTGTTTAGTTGGTATGGTTTGGTTTGGTTTGGTTTGGTTTGGTTTGATTTTAGAAACTGGATTTCTCTGTTGGTAACCCTGGCTGTCCTGGAAATAGCTGTATGAATTAGACTGACCTGGAACTCACAGAGATCTGCTTACCTCTGCCTCCCAAGTGCTAGGATTAAATGCATGGGGCACCATCTCCTGGCTTAGTTGGGAGAATTTTAATTACTTATTCTATCTTATTCGATAATGCGGGGTCTATTTAAATTATTTATTCTCTCTTGAAATAAATTTGGTATATTGAATATACCTAGGACTTCATCCATTTCTTTTAGGTTTTCCTGTTTGGTGGAATATGGATTTTTATATTCTTATTCTCTGAATTTCCTTAGTGTCCATTGTAATGTCTCCCTTTTCATCTCTGATTTTTACTAACTTGGATCCTCTCTTAGATTATAACTTATAGTAGCCAATTTTCTTCTTTCACCATGTGTGTCCCCCAGACCAAATTCTATTTATGAGGCTTGGGTTATCAGTCTTGTCTTACTTACGGAGCCATCTCATTAGACCAGTAGTAAATATTTTTAAAGCACTGTACTCAAGATTTTATAATATCTAATAAATTTATATTTAATTCCTAAAGTTTACAGTTAAAAGTAATTTTTTGTTTACTATGTAACAATGTTGAACTTCATTAAGGAAATTTTTTTAATTAATTTATTTTTTACCATTGCTTTCTCTTTTTTGTTTTTGTTTTTGTTTTATTTTTTATTTTATTTTACTTTTAATTTATTTTTTACACTCTATATTCCATTGCCCACCCCCATCCACCCTCCAACTGCTCCACATCCCACACCTCCTTCCAACCCCACCTGTCTCCTTGTGAATGCCCCCCAGCCCCACCCAACCCGACCTCCCTGGGGCCTCCAGTCTTTTGAGCGTTAGGTGCATCATCTCTGAATGAACAGACCCTGAAGTCCTCTACTGTATGTGTGTTAGGGGCTTCATATCAGCTGATGTATGCTATCTGTTTGGTGGTCCAGTGTTTGAGAAATCTTGGGGGTCCAGATTAATTGAGACTGCTGGTCCTCCTACAGGATCTCCCTTCTCCTCAGCTTCCTTCAGCCTTCCCTAATTCAACAACAGGGATCAGCAGCTTCTGTCCATTGGTTGGATGCAAATATCTGCATCTCACTCTTTCATCTGCTGTTGGGTCTTTCGGAGGGCAGCCATGCTGCCTCTTTGTGAGTGCTCCATACCCTCAGTAATAGTGTGATCCTCCCCCTTGAGCTGGGTCCCATTTTGGGCCTGTTGCTGGACCTTTTCCTCTGGTTCTTCTCCATTTCCATCCCTGTAATTCTTTCAGATAGGAACACTTATAGGTCAGAGTTTTGACTGTGGGATGGCAACCCACTCCCTCATTTAATGCCCTGTCTTCCTGCTGGAGGTGAGCTCTATAAGTTCTCTCTCATCTAATGTCCCTCCCTTAGAGTCCCGAGAGTCTCTCACCTCCCATGTCTCTGGTGCATTCTGGAAGGTCCACCAAACTCCTATCTCCTGAGGTTGCCTGTTTCCACTCTTTCTGCTGCCCCTCGGGGCTTCAGTCCTTTTTCTTCACCCAATACCAGATTAGGTTCCCCTCTCCCCTCCACTTCCCACTCCATCCACTTTTCCTCCTATATCCCTCCATCCCCACTTGTGATTGCTTTCTTCTCTCTTCCAAGTGAGACTGAGGCATCCTCAGTTGGGCACTTCAGCTGGTTGATCTTTTTGAGTTTTGTGGACTGTATCTTGGGTACTCTGTACTTGTTTTTTTGTTTTGTTTTGTTTTGTTTTTGGCTTTTTTGTTTTGTTTTGGTTTGGTTTGGTTTTGTTTGTTTGTTTATTTGTTTGTTTTTGTTCCCAAAGAGAGAACAGAAAGCAAGGGGCAAATCATTCATCCAACAAAACCAAACTCAGAAATCAGCACCTAGACCTACAGTCATCCCAAACTCAGATGGCTAAACTCCAATGTAAAAACACAATCAACATCAACCAGAGTGATAAGATACCAACAGAGCCCATCTGTCCTGTGGCACCAAGGCCTGAATATTCCAATGAAGCTGAAGCACAAGAAAATGACCTTAAGACTAACTTTGTAAGGATGATGGAAGTTCTCAAAGAGGAAATCTTTTAAAATCCCTTAAAGAAATTAAGAAAAAGACAAACCAACCAACCAACGAACAAACAAGCAAATAAGTGAAGGAAACTGTTCAAGACCTGGAAATTGAAATAGAAGAAATAAAGAACACACAAACTGAGAGAATTCTGGAAATGGAATCTAGGTAAATGAAAGGCAACAACAGGTGCAAGCATCACCAACAGAATACTAGGAATGGAAGAAAAAAACTCAGGGGTCAAGATGACAGAAGAAACAAATTCACTGGTCAAATAAAATGATAAATCTAAACAGTTCCTGATACAAAACATCTAGGAAATTGGCAACACCATGAAAAGACCAAATCTAAGAAAAATAGGAATAAAAGATTTCCAGTTTAAAGGTCCAGAAAATATTTTCAACAAAATTATAGAAAAAAATTTCCTAACCTAATAGTGATGCTTATAAATGTAAAAGAAGCTTACAGAATATCAAATATATTGGTCCAGAAAAGAAAGTCTCCCGAGCACATAATAATCTAAACACTAAAATGTACAGAACAAAGAAACAACTATTAAAGATGCAAGGGAAAATGGCCAAGCAGCATATAAAGGCAGACCTATCAGAATTACACCTTACTCCTCAGCCGAGACTCTAAAAGCCAGAGGGATTGAAGAGATGTCTTACAGACTCTAAAAGGCTACAGACTCCCTCCAAGATTACTAGACCCAGCAAAACTTTCAGTCACCATAGATGTAGAAAACAAGATATTCCATGATAAAAAACCAAATTTAAACAATAGTTATATGCAAATACAGCCTTATAGAAGATAGCACCTAGCTATTGTAGTTATGGCAATGGAATGTTAATAAGTTGATAAAACATTGTTAGTTTTATCCTTTTAATCTTGAAGTTCATTTGGGAAGTTCTCAGTTTAACAGAAAAGGAAAAGATAATATGATAGATGAAAATTTTTAAGATACTTGATAATAGTTAATGATTTCATTTTTAAGTATCAACATGTAGTTTCAACTTTAGATATATAAATTTTTAATTGAATGGCTTAAGTTTTCAGACATGTCACTCTGCTTAGTAGTTAAATTGTATATATTTTTGTGAGTTTGTGAGGTCAGGTGTGTATTTGCCCATGACATTCTTTGTCTACTGTTGTTTTTTTTTTTTTTAATCTTTCTCAGTTACCTTGTCCCTCAGCATTGCATGCATTTAGCAGGAGGTCTTGAAGCATAGAGTTGGCCCATGTGTGGAGGAGCAGGTGTCTATTTATACAACAGCATTTCTCTCAGCTCACTCAGCCTGGGCTGCAGTATGTTGTCTAGCTTCTCCACAAATCTTCCTTGTGCGTTTACAATAATAAAAATTCAATTTTTTTTGCCCACATGTTTAAAATGTTTTGAAGCTGCCATTCACTAACAGCCTTAGTTTAGTTACACACAAACTGTTTGAATGCCATCCGAACTTCTGAAGTTACAGCTTTTTCCCTAATTATGAGCCATACATGATTGTCTATATCATCTGTTGAATAAACAGCTTTTGTGCCTGCCAAAAGAATATCTGGAGGTGTTCTTATTTACATTGTATTTGGAAAATACAAACAAAAACACAAACATGGCTTACTGTATGTTATAATTAATAAGACTGCCATCACTAAAACATTGCCTGATTGTTCCTTATTTGACATAATTTTTTTTTAAAATACAATTTGTGTTTGGGAAAAAAAATACTGTATTCAACAGCTATTGAACAGAAACATAAACATTCAATACCATTTTGGTCTTAAAGACTAGAGATGTGTTGACACTCTTAAACTTTCGGTTTCCGTTGCTATTCAGCTGAAATCAGAGCACTTCTGCTGCCACACACAGAAGCAGTGTGAACGTTCATCCGAACTGCTAGCACGGCTGTTAGAGAGCCTCTGTCAATTCATTATTAGTTTGAAACCTGTTGGACCAGTTCCATTCCTTTCACAAATGAGATTTCCATTTTCAAAAACCCATTTAAAATTTATATCCTAGGTATTCCACACTGAAATAATGCACGTTTTCCATCATTAGGCAGAATTAACAAACAATTTAAATATTAGATAGTAAAATTATACTTAAGTTAAAGCAGCCATATTTCATCTTAGGTTATTTATAAGCTTTCAACTTTTAACTATAATGACCTTTCATCCATCTTGACTATTCTGTGTAGTCTTTTGTTATTTTCTTTCATTTTTATATCAAAAGAGTCCATGTCGATGGCTAGCAGCTGCATGTAACTTATAATATTAATATGGTGTGACAGGTATTACTTAGCTAGTTTCTTGTATGGACTTATGAAGCAGTACTACTATTATTCAATTTTTCCAAGTAGGGAAATGAAGGTAAATAACTATTGCAAACATAACTAGGAAGTGATGGGCACACCATTTGAACTCTGTGTTTTGCTTTTGGGATCCATATGCTTAATCTTTAGGGAAGTATTTCTCTGCACTGATTTACTCCATCGAAATCTGTGGTCTTCTGCCCCTCACACACCTACTTCTACTCTGGCTATCAGCAAGATGACGGCTTTTAACTGCTTCTTTTGTTTCTGTTATAATTCAGAGCCATATTGCTTCGTGGGTTTATACTTTGAAGCAGGGTGAATCTCACTGGGTTACTGTGTTGGGTAACTTTTATGTCCATTTGATACAAGCTAAAGTCTTCAGAGAGGAGGGAGCCTCAGAATAGAAAATGTCTCTATAAGATCCAACTGTAGGCAAGCCAATAGCTCAGTTTCTTAGTTAGTGATTGATGGGAGAGGGCCCAGTTCATTATGGATGGTGCTAACCTTGGGCTAGTGGGTTCTGTAGGAAAGCAAGCTGGACAAACCATTATGAGCAAGCCACAAACAGCATTCCTTCATGGCCTCTGCATCAGCTCTTGCTCCGAGATTCCTGGCCTACTTGAGTTCTTTCTCTGACTTTCTTTGATGATGAAACAGTGATATGGAAGTGTAGGCCAACTAAACTCTTTTATTTTTCTCCAAGTTGATTTGATCATGATGTTTCATCACAAGAGTAACCCTACGTCCATCGCCCAGGCAGGCCAGAATTGGCAATCCCCCTGCCTCTGCCTCAAAACCGCAGGTATTACGGGTATATGTTACCACATCCTGGTTTCATATTCTTAAAATAGTTTATTTAATGTTAACAAATGCTTGTGATATGTTTAGATCAAATCTACCACCATTCCTTCCTCCAATTATTCTCCAATTAATCTCAACCCACATTTTTCCTCCCAACATCTCTAACAGTCTCTCATTTTATTTGATACCTGTTGACTTTCCTTAGTGCAGCCTGTATGTGCATTGTGAAGTTCCATCTATTAGATCAATGTTAATCTCTCAGGACCATGAAGAAAACTGACTCTCTCTCTTCTAGTAGCCCTCAATTGCCAATAGCTCCTTAGCTATAAGTAGGAGTTCATGTGGCATTTTGGCTGCACTGGTTTTGTGCAAGTCTGATATGTGTAGTCCCACCACTAAGCTTATGTAAGCAGATATACTGTCATGTCCAGTAAATACTGTTTTGCTGCAAATACCTCTGCCCTCAGGTTCTTCCAATCTTTCTAACCTCATTGCCATGAAGTGAATAATAATGATCCCACTTCATATTTTTACTCATTTATTTTAAATTTATTTTATTTGCATTTATTTTTATTTATTTTATTTTTATGTGTTTGAGTACTTTTCTTGCGAGTATGTATGGGCATTATATGCATGCCTGGTGCTTTCAGAGGTCGTAAGAGATCACCTTATGCCTGGAACGGGAATTACACATGATCATGATCTACCTCATGAATGCTAGGAATTGGACCCAGGTCCTCTGTGAAGAGCAGCAAGTACTTTTAACCACCAATCCAAGGTGCCTTAGGCATCTTCATAGTAACTGCTAGCTTTGCTGATAGTAGGAATGTTTTCACAATTATTTTTGTGTGTTTGTATGTGTGCATGTATGCATATATATGAGTCCCATGGAAGTCAGCTCTTACTTTCCACTCTGTGGGCTCTGGAATTTGAAGCCTGGGCCTCAGGCTGGGCAGCAAGGGCCTTTTCCCACCGAGACACCTCATTGCCTCTCATCACAGAATTTTAAACTGAAAATCTTTCTTATTATTAACCTTTAAAATTGACCATCTAATCAAAATGCTTTCATTTTTTGAGACATTTTCTCAACTTTTTATTCCAAAATTCCCTTGGGTTATTTTTATAATTTTTCATATTGCATTTTTAATTTTCAACCTCCCTCCATGTTTTCTCTATGCATATTAATTTTAGAATCTTTATTTTTCTGTGCTTCCTCTTGACTGTTTTCATTGAACTATTTTCAGTTTGTTCCTTGGACCTGGTCCTGCATTTTAAATACCACAACTGGTGATCTGTTGATACTGTGAAGTCCATTCGTGTTTTAAAGCAGAACTCATGGAGATAAGTATTTACATAGGGATATACTTCAATTGAACCAGGTAGTTTTCCCTGAGAAAAGTGTATATTCACCTCCTGGTTGGAGAAGGGTGGGTATCAACCTGAATATGCATTAATTCTCAAGCTCCAAGAGGCAAACTGAGTGGAAAAAACTTTCATTATTTATAATGCAAAACTTTCCTTGCATCCCCATTTTTTTTTCAGCTAATAACTCATATCTCTCCTGGGTGACACTTATGTCCCTGAACCCAGATACTACACAAGTTCCTTTTCTCTGGACAGCATACTCCTGTCACTTCAAGTATTTTGGCTGTACCAACTGGAGAAAGAGATATGGGCCCTGTCTGCTAATTCCAGCTTTTCAGCCATCTGTCTCCCATTGTGCCTGCAGTCTGGCCCTCCGAAATGACAGTCTACATTCAGAATAATTCAAACCTAAACTTGTCAATGGTTCTTTGAATTGAATCAGGTTTCCACCCTAGGCAGTTTCATTGTTTCACCCTTCTTCAGTGCTGATTTCATCCTTTCCAGCTTTGGGTACTTGATCTCCATCCTCCCACTTGGTTCCCACCACTTGGAGAGAGGGCCTTTCTGTGTTTGTTTCCTGCTCTTATTTACTCCATATGATTTTCCATGAATTAGATGACCAATATGTCATATTACTTGGTGGTGCAGATTATTATTATCCCAAAGTCATTCTCTCCTTAAGTGTTTACAAATTACCTACTTTACCAGATAAACTATTTTAAAACATTATGTTTCCTATTGCCTTACTTCAGTGTTACTTTGGTAGAGGTGAGTTTATGTGTTGAATACATAGTGACACAGATTCCACACATTAAAATACACAGACGTGCCTGCATAAATCAGACTGAACTGCCAGATTTGGCTGTACAGTCATTCAAAGGTCATATTTCTTAATTTTTAAGTAGCATTGCTTCAAACATCCTGAGTTCTGTTGAGACAAAGAAATGTAAGAAAGATAACAAGTAGAATTTATAATAGTATACACAATACATTTATAGGAAATAAGTTAATATGGTCTTCAATATAACCAATGCATGGTTACAAAGTTGCAATATTATTTAGCATTCAGTGAAAAATGAGACATTTGGAGTGATTTACCAGTTTCAAGCAGTCTGGATCTGTTGTTGTTACCTAAAAAAAGACTGTCTGTAATTCTTTCTCTGTGTATGTGTTCTTTTTATTCCCTCTTAATTGCCATTTTTCCCCAGACCAGCTGTAGCATCTATGTCCTGACTTTGATCCAACTACTTACTTTAACCCACAGAAAATGTGTCCATAGACACAGGCATCACTACAATGCCTCGACTCTTGATAAGTTGGCTTTTTAACACAATGGAATGTGCAGAAATCATCATGGAGTGATACTTTTACACATGGGGAGAGAGAATGTTAAGACCCCATCATAATAAATATTGGCACAAAAATACATTTCTTTTCACCTAAAATTATATGTAAATATGATACTGAAATTTCACTTGAGGTCAAGGAAGGAGTGAAATGTCAAGTCATTTGCCTTTTTCTCAGAGTCTTCCATTAAAACAGTCTCATTTTAAAAATTATTTTACATTAAGATTTTATTGTAATTGTAACTATGTGTGTATTGGAGTTGGCAAATACCTGTGAGCACAGGTACCCATTGAGTTCCAATACATTGAATTCCCTAGCGCCGGATATACAAGCAGTTATAAGCCTTCTGACATGTATGCCAGAACCTGAACTCAGGTACCCCAAAAGTAATCCACTCTCTAAGCTGTCTCCTCAGCTCTCATTTTACATAATGTAGTTGAGTCATCTCAACTTTCCTTGCAGGTGAGTCTCTAAAGGAGGGGCAATATTTCACTAGGCAGTACATTAGATGCCTGTGACTGTAAAAACTGCCTTCTAACTGAAGGACAATAAAATTAAACTTGCATATTTGGAAAACTGGGCGTTATTTAGGGTGAGTTTTCTCAATGTTGATTTCTGAAATCTTCTGTAGACTCGGGTCTGGAGTAGATTCAATCTAAGGTGTTGCTATCAGCTGTTCTTCTGATGCCACCCCTTTACCCATTGAGGCAGAGTATAATGTGCCATGCAGATAGTCACATCCACACTTGTTCTTCAGGATCAAAGAGGATTGGACCTCCTTATTATGAGCCGAGGATGTTTCTTGACGTTTTAAAGCCACTTTGTCAGAAATCATTAGAGAAACTTTAGTCACAGTCATTGACAAGAGTCTCATAACTGATACCAATCTTTGCCCCTGCTCCCTGTCCCCTTGATTAACTACTCTATTTACAGCCATGGCTGAGTCATTTATCCTCTTGCTCCTAACCCTTACTGTAAGGACCTCAATTGTTCTTCTGCCTACTTAGCATTGTAAAGAAGAGAATAAATTTTGTTAAACTGTCAGTGCTGAGGAGACAATATAACTCCATAATCCCTTGCATTCAGATGACTCCACAATTGGACTCATGCCAGTAGAACCACTGGGGAATGTGACAGGACTCCAGACCACAGTAGGCTTCAGACCTTAGCACTACTGATGCCATGATGGAAGTATTCTCAGGCTTTGAACAAAGACCTAATCCAGTAAAGTTCATAGTTCTGTGAACTCCCTAAGTGTACTATCTGTGTTTTTTAACTTCTCTGATTGTGCTTGGTTAACTGTTCTTGCTAACTGAGGAGTGTCAACGCAGGATGTGTTTTTGTGTGTATGTTTAAAACACATCCTGAGAAATGCTGGTGACTGGTCTTAAATCCCAAACACCCAGTATAATTGCCAGCTAGCTCATACAGACTTTCTATCGGTGTCACCATGCTTATGAGTAGTCTTCTGGGACTCATGCCATACAATAATGCACAATGTTTAAGACTGGCCAAGGTAAATGAGCCCTTAGGAGCCACTGCATACTATTAGCAGCAGAGGCAATACTAAGGTAAGAGTGAGAAACTGAATTTCCTGATAATTTCTTTCTTTCTTTCTTTTTTTTTGGGGGGGGGAGGAGTCCTCTTTGTTATTTCCTTTTTTTCTGGATATTTTATTTATTTACATTTCAAATGTTATCCCCTTTCTCAGTTTCTCTTCCAGAAACTCCCTGTCTTATCCCCCCTCCTCCTGCTTCTATGAAGGTGTTTCCTCACCCACCCACCCATCCACTTCCACTTCCCAGCCCTAGCATTCCTCTACACTGGGGTATCAAGCCTTTACAGGACCAAGGGCCTCTCCTCCCATTGATGCCCAACAAGGCCATCCTCTGCTACATATGGGGCTGGAGCCATGGTTTCCTCTATGTGTACTCTTTGGTTGGTGGTTTAGTCCCTGCAAGCTCTGGGAGGTCTGGTTGGTTGATAGTGTTGTTCTTCCTATGGGGTTGGAAACCCCTTCAGTTCTTTCTCTGACTCCTCCATTGGGGACCCCATGCCCAGTCCAATGGTTGGCTTTGAGCATCTACCTCTATATTTATCAGGCTATAGCAGAGCCTCTCAGGAGACAGCTATATCAGGCTCCTGTTTTCTTATCCATATACTTTAGTAAACTTGAACAGAAGACTTTAACATGTTGTCAATAACTCTGGAAAATTGGCAGAAGCAAATTAGATGAAAAGGATTTAAACAATTCTTAAAAATAGAATTCAGAAAGCTCTCCTGCTTCTCCCATAGGGACTTCCTGAAGCTCCCCATGCTGTCCTCCCATCAACTTCCCTCTGCCGCTGTCTCAGCAAGTACTCTGCTACTGCCTTTCTTAGCACTCTTCCTTCACAACTCTATTGGCCCACACACTACTCTCCTATGGCTCCCCAGTTACCTTGGAAGACCCTGTAAGTATCTCTGTTCTAGTTTCTACTGATCCTTCCATCTTTTGACTCAAAAAACAAAAACAAAACAAAAACAAAAACAAAAAACCAACACTGGTTCTGTGTCTTCTTGACTATCTAGCTATTGCTCCAGGGTTGATAGCATCTGCCCTTGGCACCTCCCACTCAGATTTCCCAAGGTCACTCTTAGCATCCTCCTGTGAACTTTTTGTCACTACATGAAATCTTGGGAGTTTTATCACTCACTACTGCTCCTCTTGGTCTTAGCTCCCAAGCTCCTAGGATCCCTTCAGCTACTGCACAAGGCCAGTAGGATTATATGCAAGCTACACGTAGGTTAAAATCTCTTATCAAAGATAGATAGAACTTAAGTACAGAAACTCAGAAACAATTGCAAAACCACAAGCAATAGAACATCAGGACCATCAGTCTCCCATGTACCTGTTATCACTGGCTTTCCCTAGCCATGGAAAGAGATTCCATAACCCCTTTCTTATAACCTTAACTCTAAAGTCAGAACCATGTATTCAAAACTGCTAATTTCTGCTGCTTGCTATGGCTGGAACATGCTTCCCTTGTTCACAAGATTTCTGTTTTTTATGTTTTCCTTCACTGCCTAAGTTTGGCTGTCCTAAAACTTGATCTGTAGACCAAGCTGGCCTTAAAAATCAGTCATCCATCTGCCTCTGCTGAGTGCTGAGATTAAAGGTGTGTGCAACCACACCTGGATCGTAGCTTTTCTATAATTCCTTTCTTTTTCATTTTCACAAATTGAGGCTTAGCCGGGTGAGGTCTTATGCCAAAGTCACCACTCCCTTTATTCCATTCCTTGATGTGTTTATCTCCTTGAACACAGAACTTAGTTCCATTCAATTTTTTGGTACCCTCTTTTCTCTTCTATCTGTTCATTTTCTGTTTTTACTAGGTTGTATTGAAGTTCCATTGGCAGCACAATTAACCCAATACACTTCAATTTATCCTCAGGCAAAGTTTTTAGACAAGGATGAAAAGCAGCCAAATTCTTAGTCAAAATATCACAAGAACATTCTCTAAGCCATATACTAACATTTTTAGCCTCTGAAGCATCTTGATACAGACTCACACAGGTCAAATCACCCTCAACACCACTCTCCTCCATGTTCCTTCTAGGATGCTCATTAAGCCTCACATAAAGAGCTCAGCTGCTTTTCTCATCCAAAGTCTAATAATCCACAATACTCTAAACAAAAACCCACCCCACTCCTGGTACCAATTTCTGTCTTAGGATTTTATTGCTGTAAAGAGACATCATGACCAAGGAAATTCTTATGAAATAAAATATTTAATTGGGTGTGGCTTTTAGTTTCAGGGGTTTAGTCCATCATCATCATGGCAGGAAAGCATGGCAGTGGTGCTAGAGGAGTTGATAGTTCTGCATTTGGATCTGAAGGCACCCCACACTGGACAGAGTTAGAGCATAGAAGATCTTAAAGTCTACTCCCACAGTAAAAAAGCCACACCTAGCCCAATAAGGCCACAGGAAGAGAACAAAAGGAAAACAAACAATTTTAAACATTGTCTAGCATGTGCATTAAAATTGGTAGGGTGTGACAGGTTAGCAGTGCATTTACCTGAAGCAATAAGTCTGTAAAGCCAATGGGACTTGCCTGACCTGTAGAGTGGGACTCTATTGCAAGAAGCCAAGTGCTGGGAGTAGCTCAAAAGTGAAGGACTTTTCTAGCAGTGACAAGGTCCTGGGTTTTTAACTCTAGCACCTGCATTGGGGGAGCTAGAATAAATTAACTGCTTCTATGCAAATCAAACAATAAAACACATTGAACATACATGTATACACATATTATATTAATCACTTTTCTCATTTGCTCTGACCAGATACCTGACAAGAAGCAACTTAAGGCATGAAGGATGTAGAGAGTAGCTATTGCTAGAAAGTTCTTCAAAGCCCAGTGTCTCTGGGCGGTGGTGGCTCATGCTTTTAATCCCAGCACTTGGGAGGCAGAGGCAGGCAGATTTCTGAGTTTGAGGCCAGCCTGGTCTACACAGTGAGTTCCAGGACAGCCAGGGCTATACAGAGAAACACTGTCTTGAAAAACAAACAAACAAACAAACAAACAAAAAAAGCCAGGTGTCCTAATAGTCTGACATCTATCAGCTAAACCCTATACCCAAAAGGTTCTATAACCTTCCAAAACCTGGAAACTATATGTATAAATCATTTAGCTTTTGGGTGATAAAATGATAAGATACACTTTAATCCAAAATAAAGAAACAAGAAAAATAAATAAATCTCTCAAATTAGTAAGGATACAGAAATGGGGTAGATGATGACTTCCTGCATACAAGATTCCACTGCTAAGTGAGCAGTAAAAAGTTAGATTTTAAATAAAAATTCAAAACGTACCTATCAATTGAACATTTGTGCAGTGTCAACTGTCTGTGAACATTTATAAAAGGTATTATACAATACAACTGTGTATTAGAGGCCTTCAGGAATGTGCTGAACTCTGACTGTGTACTGCCCTAATACAGAAAATAAAACTTTTCAGAAAACATTAAACAAGTCATAAATAAATGGAAATAACTATTATGTTCTTGAGTAAGAAGGATCAATGCTGAAATGAGTTAATTCTTCTAAAACTGAGCTAAAATTTAATTGCCACTCAATTGAAATCCCAGCAGGAGTTTTTATAGAGCACAATACATTTATTCTAAATTTATTTGGATATATTCTAAATTTATAAGTAAAATTAAAGAGGCCCATGATACCCAAGGCAATCTTTAAAAAAGAAAAGAAGATGAGAGATTTCATTGAGCAGATGTCAGGTCCTACTATGTTGTTGTCATTAAGGCAGTTTAGAATTGATGGAAGAAAATAGAAATCAGCCAGAAGGGTACACAAAAGGTGACATACAGCCCTTCTCTTTCCACAGATTTACACATACACACACACATACACACACACATACACACACACACTCACGCATACACACACACACTCACTCACACACACACACACACACACATACACACATTCACTCACTCACAAAAGAAATGGAATTATAAAAGAGAAAAAAAATATAGTTTATCTAATAATCTCCATGAAAAAGGTACAAGAAAAATTAGCTTTTGAAAATGCCTAGAAAAATATTCTCAGATGTATTAAAACTTAAAGTTGATTTATAAGTTGTCTCTAAATGTTCGATGAAAAACAGCTGAGTATATTCAGTGCTATTACATTTAAATACAGCTATTACACAGTAAAATTAATTCTTTTTCATTGGTACAAATGACTGTAAAATTCTTGAAAACCAAAAAACTTTACAAAAGTGATTTGAGGAGAGAGCGCAACGAACAGGATTGTAATATTCAACTTCACTGTGGCTTGTGAGAATTTCTACCATAGTTTCTGCTTACAATTTGATAAAATGTTAGTTAGTGTAATTATCACAAGATAGTTTTAATGTAATCTTATAATCATGTTCATAAGCACCTTACTCAACTATGCACGTTATGAAACAAAGGATGTCCTAAGATACATCGAGACCAAGTTCTCAGCACAAAGGAGCTATATTTTGCCCCAATGGACAAAAGACAAACAATAAGAGACAAAGACCAGAGATACAGGATGAGGCAGAAAGGAAAAGGAAGAAGGGGGAGGGGTGAAAGAAATATTTATCCTGGAAGGACAAAGGACTGCACATGAATAGAGAGGAGACAGATATGGTCCATAGGCAAATGGAGGTTTATAAAGGGAAAAGGGGAAACCTGTGTTAGGATGAGTTGGCTTATTTGGTGGTTCAACTCAAGGGGGAAAAGTGGCCAAATAATGGAAGAGACTTTGGTGGAAGGCTTTCAGAATGTAATATAACAGTTTAGCAAGGCAGAGGGGATGGGAAAAGGAAAGGCCTGCTACAATCTTAAGTCTTCCAACTCATAGTGTCATCTACATACCCTCTTCTAGTTGACAAGTCCAGACTTGTCTGAGTTTCATTTGGGATATTATTTCCAGCAGATTAGCCTGTGGGCATGTCTATGGGTATTAATATGATTGCTAATTGATATAGGAGTCCCAGACATTGTGGGTGACCTCATCCCTGAGTAAATGGGCTGGGGGTCTCTGTAAGAAAGGTGGCTGAACAGAAGCCTGCCAGCAAGCTAGCACCTCCATGGATTATGCTTAAAACTCCTCTCCTGCTGGAGTTCCTGCCCTGACTTCCTTTAACAGTGGACTCTGCCCTATAAGATGAAATAAACCACTTCTTCCCTAAGTCATTTTTGGTTATAGCATTTGTCTTGGCTAAGGTTTCTATTGCTTTGATAAAACACTATGACCAAAAACAACTTGGAAAGAAATGGCTTGTTTCACCTTATAGCCTGTGATCCATCATCTAAGGAAGTCAGGACAGAACGCTGGAGGCAGAGACTGAAGCAGAAGCCATGAAGGAATAATGTTTACTGGAAGTTCTTCATAGCTTTCCCAGACTGCCTTATAGCACCCAGACCCACGTATCAAGAGGTAGCATTAGCCCATGTGATCTGGGCCCTCCCACATCAATCATTAATTTGGATATACCACAATCTTGCTCACAGACCAATCTGGTGGTGGCATTTTCTCTGTGGAAGGTCCCTCTTCCCAAATAAATCCAGCCTGTGTCAAGTTGAAGGAACACTACCAGGCACAATGTTTAGCCCAGCTAGGGCATCTTTAAGAGGTGCTACCAGTTGTAATTAAGTACTTATTTTATTTTTTCTGTGATGACTGGTAGAGCTCTAGGGTAGGTACTATTTTCCTTGAAGCTGGAAACCATGTCCTTTTTGATGACCACTGTGAGGCTCAAAAATAGCCTCATGTAGGATGAGGTTCCAGGTCCTGATAGCCACTCCATTCATGAAGGTAAAATAATACAGTGGAATGCTTTGGTACTTTAATAAAGATATGTGTGGAACACTTGGAACTGAACTGCTAGGTAATCAAGAGTGTTATGTGTGTTCTTAGCTATTGGCACAGTTTCATACCTTACTATTTATCACATCAAAAGTATATGTCTGACCAAGTGTGTTTCATTCAAGTTTATCAAATCATTATAATTTGTTCTTTATACATGCAAATTTAGAATACTTTGCCAATAAATGCGTACTAATAGTGGCATCAAAAACCAATAACTGGGGGATGGCTTGGTGGATGAAGTGGTTGCTGCACTACCATAAGGACTGTGTTCAGATCTCAGTAGACATGTAAAAATGTATGTGCAGCAGTGTACAGCTGTAACCTAGTACTCATTGGAGTGCAGAGACAGAGAAACTCTGAAGATTCACTGGCCAGCCACACTAGTTGAAGGACTGAGTTCCAGGTTTGGGGAGAAATCCTGTATCAAAATATGAGGTGGAAGGGCTGGAGAGATGTTTCAAAGGATAAGAGCATTGGCTACTCTTCCAAAGGATCTGGGTTCAGTTCCTAGTATCTACACAGTGGCTCTGTAATTCCAGTCCCAGGTGATCTGATGCCATCTTCTACCTTCTGTAAACATGACATGCACACTATGTAGAGACATAATGCAGTCAAAAAACCCATACACATATAAATAAATAAATAAAAATTTAAACAGTGATTGAGGAAGATGTCCAATGTTGACCTCTGGCCTCACATGAGTACATAGGGCTAAGTAGTCTCATTCTTTATGCATAGCACTTACATGGGTATACACAGGCACACATAGATACACAAACACACACTAGAGAGAGAAAGAGAGAGAGAGAAAGAGAGAGAGAGAGAGAGAAATTGTTACAGCTTAGAAAGTCTGTTTTCTTTTTCCGGAATTAGACAAAACATAGTATCAAACATATTTCAGATGATTCAGTTACAAATATTAAAATAAAACTTTTTCCATATCAAAATTAAAGTAATACTTCCAATATTTATACAAGAAGTCTACATACATTATTATATTGTCAATTCAGTTACAGATTAAAGAGAAAACATTTCAGTGACTGTGGAATGTGACAGCTGATCAAAAGAGTCATCTATAGGTTGTAGTAAAGTGTGACCTTGTAATCCAGAGGACACCACATTCCTCAGTGACAGATACTAAAACATGTACCAGGTTTTATGTAAGTTTTTATAATTATTATCATTTCTACACAATCAATTTCATGAGACTTTTTAATGTCTAAAAGTGAATAGAAGTGAAAACTCCAGCACCTTCCGGTGAGATTTACTTGAATTATTCTAGAAAACATGGCTAGTTTCTTTCTGCAGACTCGAGTATGGAAGTAAGCAGTCTGATGAACTTATACACATCATGGAAAGAATTATAGAGAGGAACAGGAGCCACACGAATGCCATCTGGTTCTCGCTTGTCACACTGGAGAGAGAGAAGAAAAATAAAGATAAAAATAAAAATAAAAATAAAGCAACCATCTTCACAGTGTCCATACATTGAAATTCTACTTTCATGACAAAATTCTGTAGAGATCATGACTTCCCTCAAACTTAATACATGAACACCTATTTTTGTCATTGTTAGTAAAACTCTACACCTCTGTTAACCTAAACTATCCTCTTAGTAATGACACTAACAGTGGGTTCTCATGGGAGTGTCCAAATTATGTTTCTGAAGTCATTGGAAGATCTCTTTGAAAGTTGGGAAGTCTTTGAAAGCTATCGAGAGGGTAAGCCCCAGGATGGACAGAACCCTTGGTCTCACTGAGATTTTAAGAGCTTCAGATACCACCCTTCACTAATTCTCTAATCCCTGACCA
Organism: Mastomys coucha; assembly: GCF_008632895.1. Taxonomy (NCBI): domain Eukaryota; kingdom Metazoa; phylum Chordata; class Mammalia; order Rodentia; family Muridae; genus Mastomys; species Mastomys coucha. The sequence goes on along the minus strand of NW_022196897.1, from coordinate 31,209,220 downwards.
TGGAGATAGGAGTTGTCTATATGTCCCAGGGAGTGCATATGGGATTGAAAGGAGGATCACATAATTTAACCAGCCTGGTCATCACCATGGCCAACTATTAAGAAATGTCCATTATAGCTCTCAGTGAATATAGTCTCTGTATGCTATCCTTTTTAATTCCTATAATGACTCTTTGAAGTGTTATTAAACTGAAAACACAGATGAAATGTCTCAAGACAAAGGAGCATGGATTTCCCCAGAGCACAGAAGTTGGGAGGGGCTCAGTTTGGTTTAGAGTGTCCATACTATAACACGAGGCCTGAGATAGGGTAATCTTTCTAAAGCTGTGAGTACCAATGAGTAGAATGCAACCCAGCCCATATACCTCTTCCCTTAAAACTGTAACATGTAACTGTAACATCACATCTCCTCAAGAGGCTAAGAAGCCTACATAAATTTATCATATGCAAACAGCACAGGCTTAAAACCACAGTAAACATTCTTTGTCTTATTCTCATTTCTGAGAAATGTCACCACATTGTTTTTGGTTGAATTGATAAAAGTGAGAGTAATTTAGTTTAATCAACCAAAAGAGTGTGGTTTGTATTATTTTTTCAATAAGGTATAAGAAGATTTATCTTTAACTCCATAAATTATACCATATATATATATATATAACAAGTAAAAACCATCACATTTTATAAAATACTTGTATATATGACATGATATATATGAAAGTATGTATGTATTTATGTTTTTGATGTCATATATATATATATATATATATATATATATATATATATATATAGTTTGTTTAGACACCAAACTAGTGAAAACTTTATCTTCACTGAGTCTGATGAAATATAACCCTACTTATCTACTAAAAAATCTGTGTCAATAACACAAGGCTATTTTTCAAAAGCAAGATTTGCTATTTATTCCCTTTGATCAGAAATGACAAGGGACTTGTGTAGCTACCCATCAGGGCTCATGCTGAGTGCTAAGTTGATGTTTGACTTATCCTGATTGGTTGACTCGAAGGATATGCAATAAAGGATAAGTTTAATACCTTAAGACTCATCCCAACCTGGAACCCAAAGAGAAACCGTGGTGAAATCCAAGACAAACTTATATACATACAATGACTCCTCTTTTCTCTAGTTCCTTAAAAACGCTTTTCTTGGGAATGGAAAAGGTCAGCGTTAACTGGCAGCCTCGTTCCTCTGCTCTGGATGGGGTGATTATGTTCACAATTGGCCCCTTGTTTGCTGTGTTATCTCTGCTGTGGTAATGTTTGAGCATGTACTCCAGGTAACCTGTCAGCAGAATGGATTTTCTCCTCAGTGCAGTCATAGTTGCTTGCTGGAAGACCTGAGAATCACATCAGATTAGTAGTGGCTACTGATTTACAGAGAAGCAAATGCAAACGTAAATCACACATCAGAAAGGACATTCTCATTTTTGATCAAGTCAAAAACCATCACATTTTAGAAAATACTTCTTCTAGTAAAACATGTTATCTTTTAAATGCATTGTCATTAAATAGCAAAGGTAGTTTCCATGACAGCAAATATGTGTGACTTCTCTTTAAACAATGTTTGTGAGAAAAGACAATTTTGCTTTAGGATACTCAACTGTTGTCTGTAATTTGGTCCACAGAAAGCTCAAAACAAGACAAATCCAGGTGTAAAGGTAGTTGCTGGTGTTGTTTATAATGTCTTGCTAAACACTACATTTTCCCAAATTCAGTAGATTTGAGGTGTTTGTTTTTTGAGAGGCAGGGTTTTTCTGTGTAGCCCTGACTGTCCTGGAACTCACTCTGTAGACCAGACTGGGCTCAAACTCAGAAATCCACCTTCCTCTGCCTTCTGAGTGCTGGGATTAAAGGGTGTGCCACCACCACCTGGCTTGTTTTCTTATTTGTTCTTCTTTGCTTGCTTGTTTGTTTGCCTTAAGTTAAATTATAAAGTTGATTTTCTCAGGGAAGCTAAATAAATATTTACTGCGGCTGAGGAATTTAGTCCCTTCCCTTCCACTCCCTTCCACCTCTCTTTTCCTTGCAAAACTCTAGCACTTGTGTAAAATATTGATGGGCTTATCCCAGTGAGTGACAAGGGTCTACATCATGTGGTAATGTTAAGGGCAGGAACAGAGATGCTTTTCTGTCTTATTTAAAAATTGTATCCTCTGTGTAAGAACTGGAGGTCATGTTAACACCATGACATATATGGCATGCCATTTAATGTCCTTTGCTTTAACATAAGCTAAAATATCAAGAACAAATATGGTGATGTCATTTAGCGGTGTCTGGATTTCATCAAGACGTGAAACAGGATGAGTGAGAAAGCATTTTAATAAGACTTGACACAGTCAGCAAAGATTTCTCTGGATATAGTGTCTAAGGTTTGGATTTGCTGAGAGTTCAGATTATCTTAGTCAGTTAAGGACCAGCTGCAGGCAGAGGCTAGGTTCTGTTCTAGTTCTTTAGGTTCTGTTCTAGTTCTTTAGTGAATGTGGTTGTGAAATTGCTGAAGTACTGTTTGAGAAGAATAAATGCATCTATCTGCTTTAGGCTAAGACAGCTGAGGCCGAGGCAGCTGCAGGCAGAGAGAGCTGAAGGCAGAGGCAGGTGCAGGTGTCTTTGGTGAGGTTTGGGTACCACATCTCCAACTTCAGGATGTTGGACTCAAATTACTGGGACTTTCATTCTCTTGTGCAAAACCAGATGCTGGTGGGGCTGGAGCCTCTGGGAAGCCAGGGAGGCTTCAGATTAGCATGCTCCTTGAAGGGCAGAAACAGATGGGCAAGCATGGCTTACAAGGTTTGAAACAAAGACTATGTATGTATGAGATGCATTAGCACACGTTTCTCCTTGGAGATTATAATATTCTCAAAATGTTTTGTTTAGTAAAGAATTCTATAAAACCTTTTGCTTCAGCAACTAGCCCCCACACATGCACACAGGATAATGTGTAAAACAGAGTTATCCCTTTCTGTCTGCTTCTAGGACTCTTGCAGGTAACCAAACCCTCGACAACCAAGTTCAGAAAATAAAATAGCATTGGATTTTCATGTGATGTTGACACATTTTCTCATACACTATAATATATAAAGATCATACTTAATGGTACATAATATAGCACAATTGCTGTATGGCTACTTGTAAATGCAGGATCATCTGGGCATAGTGATAAGAAGAAAAAAAAATAAAACTAAGTCTGTATGAGGAGAATGTTTTCCCCTGGGTATAGACTCTGTGAATGGAGATCCTATGCATATGGAGGGCAAAGTGTCACTCTTAGTAATTCATGAAGGTATTGTGAGACTGTCAATTAACATTTGTAGTGGGCTTGAAAAAAAAGAGGCATTTGTTTTTACTGATTTCTTTTATAAATAAAGTTTCATTGTCTCCAGTGTCATCCAGTTTTATTTTTTATATTACAAAACAGCTACTCCTTCACAGAAAAATAAATACAAAATTATTTTTCATTTCACAGCTACAACAAAGGTGGCTATCGGCTTCTTAGTCACATTTTCTGTACTGTGACCAGATGAGTCACATTTTCTGTTAAATGTGACATGATGTCAGACAAGAAGCAACATTTACACCTGCTGACAGTTTTAAGTAGTGCCCTGGGTCTAGTCACAGTGTGTCTACATTCAAGAACAAGGCAGAGACAGAGAGCAGCAACATACCTTAAAATTCTAAGGCCCACCCTATGACCCACTTCCGCTAGCAGAACTCCACCTCCTCTCTAAGACCATTTCACCAGCTGGGGACCGGACCTGCAAATACTCAGGACTGCATTCAAACCACATGGTCTGAGCTTTTCCAAGTGGCCTCATAGAGCAAAAAAGTCTGTTCTGAAGTTCCACATGGAACTATTAAGACAGCTAGGGATAGTCTTAGTACCGGAATATTTGCCAAAAATACAAGGGGCTTGCTCATCAGCATGGAAAAGCAGACAAACAAAAAACAAGCAAACAAAACAAAATAAAACAAAAAGCAAAGGATTGTTAATAGGAGTCAGATGAGAAATTAACACATGCCCGATTTCCCTGTTGCTTTTTAAAAATTTCATTCTTTCAACAATCAATGTGTGTGTGTGTGTGTGTGTGTGTGTGTGTGTGTTTAATTATAGGAAGTTAAAAACATAATTTTTAAATCTTATAGGTTTTAACAGAATTCCTTTCAGGCATATCTACTTGCTGTTACCATGTAAATTAAACCCAAGGCTAGGAAGATTACATCCTCAGGTTAGAGGAGTTAGACCCAAGGTAGGAAGGTTAGACCCTTGTAGCAGAGTTAATTAATTATTCAAATTAATTTAAATATTAATACAACAAGAAGCCTGTGATTGGGCAGTGGAAAAGGGAGGCAGAAGTAAGGTTTTCAAGGACAGACAGAGGCAGGGAGAGAAAAAGACAAGGAAGGAAGATGGAGGGAGTGGAAGATGATCCAGATTCCGTCCGTGTGGCTTTGAATAGCCACAGGTAGCTATGAATATCATAAAAGGATAGAATAATTGAGATAACTTGTCTAATCTAGGTGGGCAGCTTGTATCAATGTTAATGGGCTCTGAGTTCATTGTGTGGGCGTTTTGTGGGGTGAGAATTTACTGATATAAATCTGACTGATTAATTATAAGCTCCTAGAGTTCTGATTTACTGGATTAAGGGGATTTGTGACAACTAGCTGCAGGAGATAAATGGCTGAGAAGGTATGGGTGGCTCTGAGGCAGGTGAACCAGAGCAGGAAAGACCACTGAATGGGGCTAGCCTAGAGGCAGAGAAACCACAGGCAGAGAGTAGCTGGGTATAGCACGGGATGGTGCCGATTTTTTAACGTTTCCCATAACAAACCCTCTTTAGGAAGGTTATATACTATTAAACAGGGCAGACATGTAGAGTGTAGAGTTTTCCATTGTTCTGATTTCTTTTTTTTCCTTAAATATTTTTTCTTTAATTCCCCTTTCCTCTCCCCTTCATTCTCTTACTTTTCTTCTCCCTTTTCCTTTCTTTTTCTCTTCCTTCCTTTCTTCCTAGCCACCCACTCACCCACCCACCCACCCACCCATCTATCCATCCATCCATCCATCCATCCATCCATCCACCCACCCACCCACCCATCTATCCATCCACTTATTCATTCAATCCAAGACAGTGCCTTAGTCATCTAGAACTCACAGATAATCCACCAATCTTTGCCTCTGCCTTCTGAATGTTGGTATATAAAATGTTAGCCACTATTCCTATCTGGCTTCTCTTAAAATTTCAAACTTAAGTCTCCAAGCCTTGTGAAGAAACACGTTGCATTTTGTCCTTGGTGCTGTCTTGACCTTCATCACCATGAAATCAACCTGAAAACTTAGCTTGTGTTTTTGACCAGATTTTTTTTTTTTACAATTTATAACATTATAAATATTATATGTTGAGCAGAGGTAGATATTGTGTACTCTTTGCTATATAAAAATATGAACATAAGGATGAAAACACATAAAAAATTTCCAACTTAGTTTTCAGAGGACTGAAGAAACTTCTGAGATTCTCTGCTGTAAACCTCTTCATTATGCTCATCTGCAGTCATGCTTAATATCTACTGTGGAATGGAGTGTCAGTTCCTTCCCAGGCTCACTCTGCTCCTGCTCAGCACAGTGTGTTTTAAATGGCTCTACGAATGACTGCCATCCAGCAGGAAGGAAGTAACAGTTGGAAGCTGATGATAGGAACCACTTTTACGGATATCAGTTGTAAACAAAGCCATAGCAATACAAGTTTAAATGTATTGGATGGAAGCATGCATGCCGTGGGTGGTTCACATGTGAGGGTCAGAGGACAACACCGTGGATTCTGTCTGCTACTTCTGCCTTCATTTCCATGGCTTCTCTAGTTTGTGCAGGAAGCACTTTACTTGCTGACCCATCTTCCTGACCTTGTGTAGTTGGCTTTTAAGTATAGAGTCTTCCACTTGTTTTTCATGTTTATAGGATAGGTTTTTTTTTTTTTTTAAGTAGATGAGACAAACTGGTTAAATCATTTCTTTCATTGAAATATTGGCCATATTTTAGTAAGATGAGTCCTTGCCTTCTCTCTTCTTATTTCTTTTTTCCTTTATCCTCTGTTCTCCTAGCTTGCTCTCCTCATCCCCTTTCTCCCCAGACTACTATGCCTTTCTCACTTTGTAGCCCCTCCCTCAAATTCCCTTCCCTGGGACATTTTCCTTTCTTTTCTCCAAAGCATGGTTTACCCCCAGTAATAGACAAACACGACGTATAAACATAAACTTCCCAGTGTTTCCTGACATGGCTCAGAAACACACAGGAATTAGGATAACAGACGGAAGTATGCATTATTTTGTAATTTAAATTCTTTGCAATTAAAAATGAGGAAGAAAAATTTTTCAGAACCTCTTTAGCCAATACAAGGCTTGAATAGTGTGTTTAATAACAATAATCAAAGAAGAGGCTGTCTTTTGGAGAGAGGGACATACAATAAGTTGGAAAGGGAGACTAGAGGGAGGGAAGGGAGGGGGGAAATTAACATAACTATATTTGAATTAAAATCTACAAAAGCTAAAAGTAGGAAAAATAATGATCATTTGGCCAGAATCTAGCCTTGGTAATGAATAGCGATAATGCACTCAAGAAGTTGCTGAGAATTAGTGCCCTGTTTCGGGTGTCTGCCGAGCTTCTTTTGGTAAGTTTACATTTAAGTCTTAAAGGGAAAAATACTCAGAGTTAGCTCTCAGAGTCTGAGAGTGGAAATTTGATGTGTTTGGTTCTAATTCAGCATAGTAGGATAAAGAAGAATGTGACTCCCTTCTGTGCAGATAGTTTGCTAAAATAGAGGGTGTGACCTCACAGGCTAGGATCAACCCACTCCAAAGGTGGAGACAACTGAGTTGGAGGTTATCAAGTCT